>NW_022589764.1:1953441-2054027 GCF_004348235.1 Phoca vitulina | reverse complement strand
AGAAAGAAAGAAAGAAAGAAAGAAAGAAAGAAAGAAAGAAAGAAAGAAAGAAAGGGAGGGAGGGAAGTAGGGAGGGGGAGGGACAGAGGGGGGAGGAAGAGAAAAGAAAGAGGGAAAGGAAAGAAAGAGATAGAAAGAAAGATAATTTTGAGAGCTAATATTAAAGTATTAAGTACCTGAAACAGTGTCTTCTATGGTCTCTCTGAGTTGTATGAGGAGCATTTAGAGAGATCTCTCTACACCAGCAAGCTTCTTTGCCTGTTTAGAGATGAATAACCTCTGCTGCACCAAGCTCGTCTCTCTGGGCTGCCCCTACCCCATATTCAGGTCCCCATACAGGGACAGGGAGAAGGGGATGCAGATGTTTGGCATATTCTTGAATTTCTAAGTTGTTCCTTAGAACTTCAAGGATTTTGTTGTCATAATTACAACTCTACCTAATCTTTATTTGATTTTGGGAAAAGAACACCTTCTTGTCCCCAAATAGTTTCCCAAATACTGTCATTAATGTTTTCAAACGAATCACTGGCATCCAAGCTTTGGTGGCCTCAGAAGCAGAACCCTCCCCTGGAGCCCTGCCCTCTACGCATCCAGCCCTGCCAGACTCCCTTGGGCTCCTATGCCACAAGCTCTGTTTGCTTTGTGGATGACTTTTTCTTCCCCTAACTCCTTCTTCCTCCAGCCAACTTCCACCCATCCCTCACATATCAGTTTTAACCTGGCTTCCCACAGGAAATCTTCACACCCCCCTCAACCAGGACCTGGGTGCTTTATCCATGCTGCTCTGGTCCCTGAAGGATGACTCCTAATGCACTTTATGCAATTGTTTTTTGAGTGCTTGGTTCTTGCTCTGTGACCTCAGGGACTACTTCTGGCTTACCGTTATACTTCAGTGCTTAGCGCCATATTTGCACGTAATAAGTGCTCAGTCATCTTTGATGGGAGTAACAGAGAAGACAGGAAGACACAGAGGAAGGAAGAGAAGAAGCGAAGGAAGGAAGATGAATAAGACAAGAAAGGCCAAAATGTGTCACTGTGGAAGCATTCCTAATTTGTCATTACCTGCCCCCCCCCACACACACACACACATGCATGGGCCTCTCTTCTCCGTTTTCCTCCCTCCTCTATTTTCTCCTCTTTACAGAAATACCAAAATTAAAATAAAGTTAAAATCATTGCTACTCCAGTGTGTACCCCAATTTGATCCTTTTTTTTGGTCATCCCGGGCCCCCACAACTCAAGTATATTTCAAAGCCAGTTTAGTCAACAAGCATGAAGTATCACGTCTTTCCCACACACATCTCAATAAATGACAAGATATGTTTTATTAAAATATAATTTTTCATTTAAGTTTTGAAAATTTTACAAAAGTTTTAAGTCATCAAATAATTCCACGTTGACAATGACATTGCAAAACTAATAAAAGGAAGTCACGAGAAATCATATTATTTGGGCATGCAGGTGAAGATGAGGCACATCTTGGCAAAAATCTAGAGAAAATGTGGTCTTTGGATAGACACTTTACTTATGATTTTATTTCGTTTGTAACGAATGCCTGAAGTATCCATTTATTTGATAAAGTGATGTCTATCTTATTTAGTAAAAAGAAGCCTTGCTTACACCTAGGAGATATCCAAACCGGAACAAAGTTGTGTCGAACCTCTTTAGGACATCTCCCATAGAATAAAAAGGCCCAAGCCATAGAGGGCTATAAGATGAGACACCGCACAGTGTATGAATTAGGTGTTTTTATTTTATTTTATTTTATTTTATTTTATTTTATTTATTTTATTTATTTATTTTTTTAAGTAGGTCCATGCCCAGCTTGGAGCCCAACGCAGGGCTTGACCTCAGGACAGTGAGATCAAGATCTGAGCTGAGTTCGAGTCGGACACTTAGCCGACTGAGCCCCCCAAGTGCCCCAACTGAGCCACCCAAGTGCCCCAGTGTATGAATTAGATAAAAATATTTCCAAGAAGTTTTCCCTTACTTTGGGTAAATTTCTCGTTTTGTGTGCAGAGAAATCAAGAAAAGAAAGAAAGAAAGAAAAAAAAAAGAAAGAAAGAAAGAAGAAAGCAAGAAAGCTAAAGAAAGAAAGAAAGAAAGAAAGAAAGAAAGAAAGAAAGAAAGAAAGAAAAAAGAAAGAAAGAAAGAAAGAAAGGAAAGAAAAAAAGTAGTACGATAGCATCACAGAGGAAAACACCAGACATTTGCCTGTGCTCTTGTCTTCACCTTTTACTTCCTCACCTGAAGGAAGGTAGTACAGGGATGGCAGAGCTCCAAAGCAGAGCAAGAAATCGAGTGCAGTGAAGATTCACTCACGACAAGAGATTTCAAAAGTTAGAATTACTAAATCTGGGCTGGAAAATAAGACAGATTTACTTAGGCATTAAAGATAGATACTGGCCAGTAAAACTGACAGATCCTTATTACATTGTCCCGAAAGAGATTGTGCACTCAGCGTAGTTAATGCTAAAGAAATTTAAAGCAAGTTATAGAGAATACTTCTTCACCTGGTAGAATTCATTCTGAGGAATTTGCTGCCACAGACAGTCATGAAATCAATCACGGAGCTGGATTTTTCAAAGGGGCAGGATAATGTATGACCCACTCTTCTGGCTAGTTGGGAAGGATAGAAGCAATCAATTCGCCTGCTTCTAGGAGATCACAGTTGATTACAAGTGGGGTCAGCAAAAAGATGTACCCCGCACTTGATCAGGATAATTAAAAAGTGTTTGCCCATGTTCACATGTCCTGGAAGGAAATAGGAAATAGGATGTAGAGATCAAATGAGGCGATCCAATGTGACTAATGTTTTTTAACAGGGACAGAGCATTAAACAACACAAAGATCAATTCTAGGAACTAATTATAGGTGCTCCCAAAATATTTTTTCATCAAAGCATTTTTTCTGGGAATATAAATATTACACAATGTTTTTGTTTTTTAATATGATTCTCTGACAAGTATTCTTGGAATACATCTACCAAACCTGAAGACACTTCTCATGACTTTTCTTTTTCCCAATGAAAAGTAGAGTTTAGTCAAAAGTTGTGAATGCACTGGAAATATGAACAAGACAATGCAAATTTTGATGTTGTCATGATGGTCAGTAATAAACTTCTTTGATGAAGTCATCAAGTTTAAATTCAGCATCTTTTTCTTTTGTAATCAATATCTCACCTCTTGACCTTATTTTTCATGGAAATGTGTAGTCTCTAGGACATCACTTGGCACTACAGCGGATGTATCAAAAGTAACGTTGCAGAAAAAGATTTCAATGATTTCACTCATATGTGGAATTTAGAAACAAATGAATAAAGAAAAAAAGAGACAAAACCAAAAAACAGACTCTTAACTATGGAGAACAAACTGACGGTTACTAGGGGCAGTGGGGGGATTAAAGAGCACACTTATTATGATGAGCACAGAATAATGTACAAAATTGCTGAGTCACTACATGGTACACCTGAAACTAATATAACATATGTTGAAAAAAAAAGAAGAAGAAGAAACAGAGGTGCCTGGCTGGCTTAGGGCATAGAGCATGTGACTCTCGATCTCAGGGTTGCGAGTTCGAGCTCCACATTGTGTGTGGAGATTACTTAAAAATAAAATCTTTTAGGGCGTTTGTGTGGCTCAGTTGGTTAAATGTCTGCCTTCAGCTCAGGTCATGATCCCAGGGTCCTGGGATCGAGTCCCGCATCAGGCTCCTTGCTCAACGGGGAGCCTGCTTCTCCCTCTGCCCCTCCCCCCTGTGCACTCACACATTCTCTCTCTCTCTCAAAAATAAATAAATAAAATCTTAAAAAATAAAAAAAATAAAAATAAAATAATAAAATCTTTAAAGCAACACTGTACCTCTGGCATTCTAATTCATGAGCTTTAGAGAGAGACACTAGAAAAGTATTTCAGGTGTGGTTGGAGCCTTCATTTTTGTTTGGGCACAAAAGAATGACACCCAATCTATGAAAAAGGGAAATATTGCTTTACAAAATTACAAAACAAAATCCTGGATGAGTCATCATGAAACCTAGTCTTTGACTTTCAATAGTGTCACAGTGCTGAGAAAGCATCATTATCTCCTCCTGAGAACAAGGAAGTGTTAGCTACTTTAAGAGACAAGGGCCTGCCTAGTTTTCTTACCTATGTTAAAGAAAAAGCAAACGCAAAGATAAAAGGCCTCTGGAAGTTTTCCCATGATAAACCACCACAATTTGAAATCGTAGTTATAATCTGAACTTAAAGACATCCTTGTTTTTGTAAGCCTGTTTTATTAAAACATCGTCCTGAATAAAGACTAAAAAAGATAAAAGTATAAATCTCCGTGTTAATGTCAGAAAAGTTTTCTATCACTCGCCATGACATAGTGTTGGAAGCTCTACAAGGCATTCCCGAGTCAGCTCATGGGACACCTCATTGCCACAAGCTTTCATTGTGGAGGGGAAAATCTCTGGAGCCACACTACCTGGGATCCAGCCCTGGCCCTGCCTCTCATCAGCTGGGTTACCTTGGGAAAACCACTTCCCTCCCCTTGCCTCGACATCCTCATCTGTAAAATAGGTAGAACAATATAGTCTACTCCACAGGATTGTTGTAAATTTAAATCAATATCAAGTAAAAAAAAAAAAAAAACTGCCTGGTATATATTAAGTGCTTAGAAGTTGTTATTTTCCTTCAGTCCCCAGAAAACCTGGGTTTTAAGGGAAGTCGTGTTTCCCCTGGGAGAGAGAGAGGGACAGCGGAGGTCATTTCCTGTCTTGTGGATTTGGGGGTAAGAGTGCAAGAAGTTTCCATTGTTGTACTCCCTCCCCCTTCCGCTCCCACCCTTTCCTCTGCCCCTCTCCTGCCAGATTTCTCCTTGAATTCTGCACTCTGCCACCAGCTAGCTGTTCCCCCTCCCCTCAGTCCCTCCATCAGCTCTTCCCTCAGCCTGCAATAATTGCCCCTGCTCTCCCCCCACCAAACCCCAATTTGGCTCCCTCATGCTCATCCATCACCCTCTGCTCAGATGTCATCACTCCTCAGATCTGAGTTAGGTGCTCCTCATACACTTGCTCCCAGCCCCCAGGCTTCCATCACCACCTTTCAATATATCTGTTTACTCTCTGTACCCACCATTAGACTGCAAGCTCCACTCGGCAGGGATTTGGTCTTGTGCTTTCACCACTGTTCCCCACCACTGGGCTCCATTTCTGACATACTGTTCCAAGCCGCAAATGGCTAAAAGAAGCAACCAAGATCAACAGGAAGCCTGCCCCTTCATAGAACTGTGCTTTCTGTTTTCATTTGCCTTTCCTCCGCCAAACCATGTGTTGATGAGGGTCTGCTCAAATGAAATGATTGTTCTGACCGTTATATTCAGATCTGATGTGAGAGAAGAACCACTATCCGGGTTGTGTGGAAATAAGTGGTTTATTTATTTTTTTTTATAAAACTAATACTGGGGGGTGCCTGGGTGTCTCAATGGTTAAGTGTCTGCCTTTGGCTCAGGTCATGATCCCAGGGTCCTGGGATTGAGCCCCACATCAGGCTCCCTGCTCCAAGGGAAACCTGCTTCTCCCTCTCCCGCTCCCCCTGCTTGTGTTCCCTCTCTCGCTGTGTCTTTCTCTGTCAAATAAATAAATAAAATCTTAAAAAAAAAAAAAAAAAAACGACTAATACTGGGAGGGGTACCTGGCTGGCTTAGTCTGAGGAGCATGAGACTCTTGATCTTGGAGGTTATGAGTTCGAGCCCCACAGTGGGTGTAGAGATTACTTAAAAATAATAAAATCTTAAAAAAAAAATACTGGGAAATCTATAATGCAGTCTGAATTGGAAAAGTCCGAAACAAAGTTAAATGCATGGAATTCTTTCTTTGGGGCTTAGTTAGTCTAAGAAGACTCAAATGGCTATTGTTTTTATATAAGTCTAAACTTAATTGTTCAATCATATTGCAGAGTTCACATTTATCTGCTAGAATATGCAAAGAGTATTAACCTCATAATCCTTTTAAGTACAGATAGCATACACTTGGCTTTGTGGTAGGCGATTGGAATGAAAATAAAAAATAAATGAAGCAATTAGAAGGCAAGTATATACCAGTCAGAGTGCAGTGGTGTTTACAATTAATTGATCACAGCCAGTTACAGATTTCTTTGTTCCTTCTCTACTCCCACTGCTTTACTTGAATAGAAGAAGAAGAAGAAAAGAAGAAGAAGAAGAAGAAGAAGAAGAAGAAGAAGAAGAAGAAGAAGAAGAAGAAGAAGAAAAAGAAGAAAGAAGAAGAAGAAGAAGAAGGAAGAAGAAGGGGGAGGAGAAGAGGAAGAGGTAGAAGAAGAAGGGGTAGAGGACAAAGAGGAAGAAAGCAAGCATAGGAAGGTAAGGGACTGATTCAGGCAATTCATCCTCCCATTCCATCCATATCTGGAAGTTGCAGTTAATAGAGGCAGAAGCATGGAACACTACAGATGAATGATTCCATTCTTTATTCCCCTTTGTGTTTGGAGGCTAAAACTACATTTCAAGATACATGATGACAACTCTAACAATAACTAGCTTATTCAAGCTGGGGCCATATATGGAACCTCTGCTAAGCACTGTCCATGCATTATGCCATTTAATAATCACAAGAATCCTATAAGGTATGGAATAATAATAATGATACAGATGAGTAATCGATGAAGAACTTTGCCCAAGGTCACACACACACAACTAACAATCAGCAGAACTAGTCTTCAAACCACTGGTCATTTGATTTCTTCTTAGCGTCCAGCCTACACTACTGCCCTCACCCAATCTCAGATAATGAGATGTAGTGGGCAAAACTTGAGGTCTGGAATCTGAAGATTTGCATTAATTATTAGTTTGAGTAGGCCACTCCATCTCAGTTTCATCATTTGTGGTATGAGAATAATCATATCTGCCCCACCTGCCTTCCAAAGCTCCCATGATGATCAGGTGAAATGGTTTACATGCGAGAACTTAAGAAACAGGAATGTGCTATACAAATATCAGCTGATAGGGTTTATTTATGAGTGTAGTCTGTTGATGGATTGGTAGGAATTTAATTGGTGTTTAGGGAGTATTTTATGTGTGACAGTCGAAAATGAGTTCCACCCAAACCAGATATGAGAAATGGATAAAAATGATGGACTTTGCTCACATAGATAAATGGATGTGATTTGAAGAAAGAAGTGTCTGTCCCATAGCCATGTGCTCCAGGCTTGGGGAGATAGTAATTGGCGCCTACAGAAGAGTAGAACATCAAAGACAAGGTTCCTCTTCTGAACACAGTTGTGTTGGGACCAGCACTGTTTACAGATTAAGCACAGGCAAATCCGTTTGAATAACAGGGATTTTCTGGGAATTAAAAAAATGATCTCATCTAAAGAATAGACCCGCGGGGCACCTGGGTGGCTCAGTCGTTGGGCGTCTGCCTTCGGCTCAGGTCATGATCCCGGGGTCCTGGGATCGAGTGCCGCATCGGGCTCCCTGTTCGGCAGGAAGCCTGCTTCTCCCTCTCCCACTCCCCCTGCTTGTGTTCCTGCTCTCGCTATCTCTCTCTCTGTCAAATGGATGGATAAAATCTTTAAAAAAAAAAAAAAAGAATAGACCCGCATTTCCATATTTATTTACTTGGAGAAGACTGATCACTTATAAGGTTTCAAAATTTTGTTTTGTAACCTATACATCCTCCCCGCAATATCTTTTCCCATATGAAATGAAAATGCAAAAGACGTTATCCACATCTTTTACATTTCTGGGGAAATGTAGTGTTAAAGAGAAGAAAGCAACTTGAGATCCAATTTCATCCATCAGATTTTCCACCTGTCCTTAGCATCGTAACTCTTGTTGCTTTTCACGTAAAATAATATTCTTGACTACAATAACTTATTTTCTCGTACTCAAGCATATTGTTGAGCACTAGAATAGATACCAGTAGTTCTTCTCTGTTCAACATCCATTCCTTCTTCAGGTAATAGCGCCTCGATTTTCTTTTAAGACACCACCCTCTCTCTCTGTTCTCAGTCCTTAAGATTCCATTGGGGCTGACTCTGCCTATTGTTTCCATAGGTTGGCCAGTGACCTACCCCTGACCAATCAAAGTAATGGTGATTTTTTTTTTTTTAGGCTGGGCATGGGACCCAATCAAGACTCTGGGTATTAATCCTGGAATGTTTGGTGCAACTACTGAGAAAGAAGCTAAACTTGTAAGATATCATCTTTGAGGTGCTGGTAGTCATCATTGCTGCAAATTGAAGAGAACCTATTTGAGGACAAGGCCAACACAAAGAAAAGTGGAGCCAAAAGATATATATATATAGCCAAAAGATAGATAGATGGATAGATAGATAGATGCCTACATATATATATATATATATATATGTGCCTATAGATAGATAGATAGATGCCTATATATATATATATATATATATATATATATATATTTCCTAGGGGCATTATTGGCGCACTTATCTCTCCCTTGTTCTTTTCCATTATGTGAGCTAATACATTCTCTTTTTTATTAAGCCAGTTTCTAGTGAGGTTCTGTTACTTGCAGCTGAAAGCAATCTCATTAGCCCAATGGGATTTATCAGTTGTGCAACGTTTATAACTTCTCAGAAATAGAAAGAAGAGATCAAAAGAGAATCTGTGGAGCTGGGATTTACTCCTTTTGTTTCATGTCCCTCCCTGTTCTTGATCACTCCTGAGTGCTGAGTGACAGTAACAGGAAACATGCATACAGCACAGGCACTGTGACAGGCACTCTTTTAATGCCATGTTTTTGGTATAATTATTATCCTCATTGTACCAATTAAGGAAACCAAAAAGAATCCCTTTCAGTGTTTCAAAAGACATCCAAGCACTTGAGATGTAACTTTAGCCTCAGTGTAACACCTTCCAGATGTTAACAGGTGTTGTATTTGAATCAACATAAGAATCTATAAAAGCACTTTGGTTAAGAGTCGAATTATGCTCCTCATTCTGTCACTGCAAAGCTGTTGAAATTTGCAGAAAGTCACCTAATCATTCTTTCACGCCAGAAAATCCAAAACGCCAGCAAAGAGGAAGGAGGAAAAAAAAATAGCTTGTGCTCTAATATTGATCTTAAAAGTCAAAGCTTTGGATTGTAGTCCCATTAATTGGCTGTGTGACCTTGAGCATATCATGCCATTGCCCTGGGTGTCTACAAAACCAAGTCAGTGATTCAACCTGCTTATCTCTGGTATGTTATGTGTGAAGCAAACAAGAAAAGATATTTAAAAGTGATTTGTGAAATTGAAAGTTCTTGGTACATGGAAGATACTGTGACTACTTCTAGTGTCAAAAATTTGCATTTGCCTGAGTAAGAGAGAATATTTCCTTCATCATGGTACTAGGGGATATGGCTTAGAAATCCCCCAAGCCACAACCAGAAAATAAGCCTTGGCTGGGGTGGATAAGAAAAAGAAGAAGAAGAAAAAGAAGGAGGAGGAGGAAGAGGGGGAGGAGGAGGAGGAGGAGAAGAAGGGGAAGGGGAAGAGGAAGGAGGAGGAGGGGGAGGAGAAGAAGAAGAAGAAGAAGAAGAAGAAGAAGAAGAAGAAGAAGAAGAAGAAGAAGAAGCAGGAGGAGAAGGAGGAGGAGGAAGAAGAAGAAGACAGAGAAGGAGAAGAAGGAGTTAAGAACACAGTAAGGTCATCATTCTTCACTCATACTTTATGATTTTTCTGACATATTCTATACCTCTGCAACATTTTTGTGCCATCAACTTCCATACAGAAAAGAGTTAACTACTATAAAAATAACAGCAGACATAATACTTGGTATCAAAAAAAGCTGAGCTTTAGTACTGACTCTGCCATTAGCTTATTTTGTGACCTAGGACACAGGGACCTCAAACCTCAGGGTTTGAATTATATAATGTGATGGGCATTACTGGCGTGTTTTCCTCTCTCTTCCAGGGACAGGGAAGACTGTATTTATCAGACCCTGCAGTTATGCTTGGCCAGGTGACTGATTCTTGCCAACAGTATATGAGCAGAAGAGTTACATGTCACGTCTGGGCAGGAGACATGTCAATACTCTCTTCCCTTGCTAGAGACACAGAGGATGCCACTAATTCAACTGTAGATGGTAGAGCCTCCATCATCGGCCCCTTGGGTGGGTATTTGGAACAGAGCCCTCTTGTAACTGGTATGAAGAGTGAACAAGAAATAAACCTTTGTTTTGTTAAGCAACAAATATTTTAGTGCTAATTTGTTACAACAGCATAACCTAGCTTATCCTGAATAATAAAATAATTTTATCTTTTTTCTCTCCATTCTCACTTGCTACAATTGCTATGCGTATGTTTCTTATGTTGAAACAATGGGTTAGAGCAAAAAGAAGCCATGAACCCCATAGATCTGCTAAGATATTTTCCTTTATAATTATAGGAAGAGATGGGCATAAGGAGAGGCCATGGAGTTTCTCTGCCCTCAGGAGAGGGCATTCTAAAGATGTCCTCGACTGTGTCTTCCAATTTCTCCTACCAGGACTTCAAAAAAAATTAAAAGGAGTGTTATCTCACTAAATATCAGAAAAATGGATATCAAACTTGAAATACACATATGTTAATGTAAATGTGTAGAGAACAGACACATTAGATTTACTATAATTAGATATTACATTTAATGTATCATTCATATTTATTTGTACATGTGGCCCAAGAAACTTGCATAGTAAGGACATTTTAATAAATAGCATCATATTCCTGGCTGTGCTCATTGTATCTTTACTCTCAAAACCAAGAAGTTTATTCAAACTGGTTTATGTATGGTAAATTTTATGTATTCATGTTTTGCTGAAAGCTCAGAAGACCCATTCAAGGAAAATACAAAAAGGTTGAGAATAACAGTATACTTGGAGCAAGGAAGCAAGCCAAATAAGAAAGATATTTTGTCCATGTTACCTGAAGACTTATATGCTTTTTATCAACATTCATAGAAGCCCTAGACTTCTACCTAAAATATAAAATATAGCTGGATCCATCCTAATAAAAGCTCATTTGCTTGGCAAATTTCGACGTGTCTTTACAACAGAAGCACATAACATGCGTAAGTAAAAGGCAGGAAAGGAAGGAAGCAAAGTGGTTCCAGACCTATTCCTGGTTTTATTCTTCCCTACTTCATCACGCATGGTAGGCAGGTAGAAGGGGAAGAGGAAGGGGGAAATGAGGGATGTTACAGGAGTGGATGAGAATAGAAGAGGAAACTGGCAAAGTGAGCAAGTTTAACATGATAAAGAAAAAGGGGAAGAGAATATGCAGGGAGTCTCATACAATTTCAAGCATGGTCAAGCCAAGGTGAAGCAACCAAGCGATGAGCAAGAGAACCATTTTTTGACTTGATTCCCTCACTCAATAGCTTTGAAATCTTCTAGTTGAGCCATTTCTGCAATGACCCATAGAGCTCAAACCTCAGAATTGCAACTTAGATATATGGAGGACCCACCATCAAGGTCACTTTGAATGGTGCAAGAAGAGCCTCCAAATGCATTAAGGAGACCAGTCAAAAGGCAGAACCAAAACTGGAGGGAAGGCCATGTACAGCTGAGAGGACAGTAGCTTGAATGTTCAGCATCTTCTCCAGAGTCCAGTCCTATAGACTGTTAACATATCCCATCTCGCCAGGCTCTTCCTGGGGTAGCAGAGAAGCCCAAATATGCTTTAGTCACACTTCTTGTCTCTAGATTTTCAGACAATCCCACCATACTGCTAATGGATAAAGAGAGAGGTGCCCGGGGGCAGGAAAGTGGTCTAACAATGTAGGAAACAGAAAAACTTATCATAGAAAGTAGCTAACAATTTTTGAAGTACCTACTGCATGCCAGGTGGTAAGCTAAACCTTTTCGTACCTTGTCTTTTAAAAAATCCTATACCATACTCTGTGTTTGCTTGATTGATAGATGAAGAAAATGAGGTTCCAAAGGATGAAGTGACTTCTTCAATTTTTCACAGTTTGTAAATAAAAGAAGTGGGATTCTGAGCCCGATTATCTGACCCAAAGGCCAGCTGCAGTCATATATCACCACAGAGAGTGTGTGAGCCATATCCCTCTGCTAGTTGCTCTCATTAACTGTTAAGTGCCTTGCATTATTCATATCCCTCAGTTTGGTGATTGGCCAGTAGCTTGTTTATAATACCTTGAGTATATAAGTACTTATATACCCATGAATACCTTGAGTATGTCAGTGTAGAGATAACTTCTGTCCTTCCACTAACCCTTTACTCGTCCGGGTTAGTTGTGTCTACCTACCTGACCCCAAATCTGGGTTTTAACTTACATAAAAGCAAAGAGACTTGCAGAGAGAGCATCAATAAATATTTCCTTATAAAAGCCTGGCAGATGTCCAAATGGGCTCACAACTATTTCATAGTTAGAGAGTCGTTCAAATACTAGCAGCAATAAATATTTGCAGAATGACTGAACTTTTAATAATTAAAGAGATCCTCCTTCAGAAACACTCTTCCATGAAGCTATTTTAAAAGAGGCTATAAGATAAGGAAAGATGTGGAAGGATATAAATTAAACTTTCCATAAATTTATTCATTTTAATTCATACTCTCCACAAACATTTATTAGCCTTCTAGTCAATCCCAGACACTGTGCAACTTCTTAGGGAGGTACTAGTTATCTATTGCTGTGTAACAAATTAACCCCAAACTTGGCAAGTTAAAACAACAAACAC
The DNA here is from genome assembly GCF_004348235.1 of Phoca vitulina. NCBI lineage: Eukaryota > Metazoa > Chordata > Mammalia > Carnivora > Phocidae > Phoca > Phoca vitulina. Next base: position 2,041,337 of record NW_022589764.1, on the reverse strand, counting down.
TTACGTTCTCACAGTTTCTGAGGGTCAGGAATCTGAGAAGAGCTTAGAGGGGTGCTTTTGGTTCACAGTCTCTCGTGAGGTTGTGGTCTAGTTATTGGCTAGAGCAGAGGTCACCTTAAGAGTTACGGAAGCTGAAGAATCTGGGTCCAAACTCACTCACCTACGTGTTCCTTGCTGTCTGTTACCAAAGACTCCAGGTCCTTGCCACGTGGGCCTTTCTGTAAGGCTTCCCAGAGCCAGAGATCCAAGAGAAAGAAAAAGAGAGGGCATGCATCCAAACCAAAAGCCACAATTTGCTTTTTATTACCTAGTCTCCAAGGTAGTTCTATGTCATGTCTGAAAACCAGGCTCCGCTTCCCAAAGACAGAAACTTCTGGGAATCCCTGGATATAATTTTAAAACCATGGAGGGGAGCTGATTGGAGAGGAAACTGATAAAATTGGCTTTAGGTACTCGTCCATGTTTTGACTAATGACAATTACCCTGTGCTATTTTATAACTTACTTTTCTGTTCGTATACATGGCCACGTGCTTGGGATGTGAAGGGAGACTAATTAGACATGGGTCCAGGGGGTAAGCATCTTCCTCTTTCTCACCCTATCCATGGGAGACGGAGAAAGCACCAATTCCCCCACCAAGACACTTGGTGGCTTTAGCTGAGGGATGCTATTTTCCACCCAGTGTCAAGGTACAGCATAGACCCAAAGTTCTGGTCGGGCACTCCAGTGGCTGGCTGAAAGAGAGTGCGGGGATACTCCAAAGGACACAGAAAAGACTATCAAAAAAGATCATCAGGGAAGCTAGAAACTGCCACATAAATGTATTTGCCAATGATTTTCAACGTTCCAATTCATTTAACTTTTAATGGTCTGTATTTTGACCTGTTGAACTGTTCAGCAGATTCAGATTTTCACTATTGTCCTTCACATCAAATAATGAATTCTGAAGCGGAATATCCATCTGTCAGCTTAGAGAATGCGGCATCTCATCTCTGCAATGAAATCAAGCTCCCCTCACCTTTCAACAGCCAAAGCCCCACTTCATCGTCAGCAATGTGGAAAGCCACAAATCAATTAAACTTACCTTGCATTTATGAGTGCCCATGAATTGCACTTACAATGGTTTTGCAAAAAAAGGTGGTAGCGCAGGGTTCTCGACAGAAGCACGAAAGTCAGGCTCATCTGGGGTCCGTGACACCTTCCCTCTTTGTCCTGTCTGTGACCCCAGTGGAGTTCCTCATTTACTTTCCTTGGGCCCACCGCTGTGTTCACTTTGCAATGTTCCTTGTCGCTTTATTCAAATCCAAGAAGGAAACCACACGCAGGTTTCTGAAGAGCCACGTGTGCCTGAGGAAGCCTCAGGTTGGAATGCAGCCCCAGTAATCCCTTCGCAGTGGTAGAGAGAAAGCAACTCCAGAGAAGGCCCCAAATGCAACCAATTCCCCTTAGAGCAAAGTTTTGCATTTCGTTTTCTGCTATAAAATCTCTATTGGCTGCACATCTGAGAAGGCTTAAGAATATAATTTATTCCATATAAAGTTCTCAGTAATTTATGCTCGCTAAATTGGCGACATAGGAAGAATTTTTTCATTGACTACCATGGAAGATTATTAAAGGCCATTTCGTACAAATAAAGCCAGCGCAGGTGGCCATACTTCATACAAAAGGAAATACAGTAGCAGCCCAAGTTTTAAATTTAAACACTCTTTAGCTTTTTCATTTCTACATTTATAATTTCAGGTTTTGGATAATTGTCCCCTCACGCAAAATCCTTCTCTAGATAGCCCACATTGTACCTTTTTGTTTTGTTTTGTTTTGTTTTGGTTTTTGGTTTTTATTTATTTATTTTATTTATTTTTATTTATTTGTTTTTATGTTTTATTTATTATTTATTTATTTTATTTATTTTATTTATTTTTGTTTGTATTTATTTATTTATTATTTTATTTTATTTATTTTTTTGTTTTTATTTATTTTTTATTATGTTCAGTTAGTCAACATATAGTACATAATTAGTTTTTGATGTAGTGTTCAATGATTCATTAGTTGCGTATAACACACTGTTCATCACATTGTACCTTTTTTAAGTGCTTCCGCATCAGGCGGGGTAAATCTAAGAAAACCTTTTTTCTATAACTCACTTTACTTTGATATATTTTTTTTTTCAATTTCAGGATAACACCAAGATAACAGCTCATGGCTCTGAAATGCTTGCTTTCCTGACAGGTAAATATTAACTATTTGTTCTCAACTTTGCTTTTCTCAGCAAGAGACAGAATTTCATATCAGTTCTCCCTTTGTTTTGTCCCTGAATGAAAAACAGATTGGATCTACGTGCACAAAGCCAAGCCTCTGGTTGCAAAGTAGGAAATATGTTCCATGAGTTGTATGAAAATTTTTGAACATCTAGATATTTAGTCACTATTCAACAGTTGATGAGTTTTTCATTTTCCTCCCACTTTTTTTGCAGCTAATAACGACAATCATGGGCTGAAGAATGTTATTTGTAATTATTCCATAATGATGGAGTAGCTCTTCCTTCCTTACTTACCATTTCTTAGAAATGCTTGAATTAGGAATATTGGATCAATTCATTTGTTGTAATAATTAATTCGATTCTTAGGTGTAGGCATGTATGCATGAACATAATTCTCCAAGGTGGAAGAAGGTATTAGTTTCTTCAAGATTTTATTTATTTATTTGACAGAGAGAGACACAAAGAGAGAGGGAACACAAGCAGGGGGAGTGGGAGAGGGAGAAGCAGGCTTCCCACGGAGCAGGGAGACCGAGGTGGGGCTCGATCCCAGGACCCTGGGATCGTGACCTGAGCCGAAGGCAGATGCTTAACAACTGAGCCACCCAGGTGCCCCAGAAGAAGGTATTACATTGGCTTCCTATCAAAGTCTCAAAAGTGAAGTTTCTACATTTGGTGGTCTCCACAGAGCCATTGGCTGGCAATTGACCGAAAGTTGGATTTCCCATCTTTTGCATTTGTGCATCCAATCCACTGGACTCTATTGGCATGGGCTTTCTGGAACATATTTTAACATTGCTAATAGGAAAGTTTGATATTTGCCCCTGGAGACCCATAGCCCTCAAAGTTTTGTCTTTATTTGAGTTATATGCTGGTGGTTGGATGATATTTTTATAGTATCTCAGCTGTCTGGGTACCAAGACACAGGTCAGTATCTCTGAGATGATTATCAAGGCTAACAAACATGGCCTCCTCAACTCAAAGCAAACAAAAGCTATAAGCATCTTTACTGAAAATTTCTGCTGCTCCCAGGAGCTATGAACAACAGTAAACATAGTGCTCAAAAATGTGTTCTATTTCACTTGTGAATTCTTTTGCAATTTGAATTCTAAAAAGAGAATTCACAAGAGAAATAAGGTGGTGGGGAGGACTTTTATTTCTTTTTAAGGGAGAATGTATTTGGAAAAGAAGAATGAGAAGATGTCTTGCCACTAAGCCAGTGGGAATTTGAAATTTCTCCAAGCCAAGGAGCCAATAGACTGGCTAAAACATAAGGTAGAATTCAAAGGGAGCTGATCATGTTTTGATCTCATTTTATGCTTTTCTTCATGCTTGCTTCCAAGATCTAATTGGTGACTATGTTAGAGAATGTTCACCCAGAACAGCGGTACAAAAGAAGGGCATCAAAACATCTTAGATTAATCTGTCTTCCTACATAGATCTTGCCCTTTCCCTGGGCAAGTGGCCATAAGGTACGAACTTTTAAGAATCCAGATTATTGCCATTCCTCAGGTCACCCATAGTTATATGGGAGCCATAGGAAGAACAAGGTGTCTTCTTAACCACACTTTAGCCCAACTGAGAAAGTATCTTGGCCAATGTACAGACCATACGTAAAATGACAACAACCATAATAAAACATACACACAAAATAAAGTTTTGGTTACATGAGATTTTACTATTGCTCTGAACCGTAAAAAGACCAATATAGTGAGCATGGTCGAGCCTTCCTATCATGCTGAGAAGTAACTAAAGCAACAAACTGGACATGAATTTGAAGCCTCTAGCACAGTGGTTTTCAAGCTTGTGGCTGTTAAGTTTCTTGGAGGTGACTATCCAAGGTCGAGGCAGAAGACACAGTTTAATATCTCTTGTGCTTTTGCCCTTCACTTCAGCAGGCTAGTCCCACTGTAAACAAAAACTAGTTTTATAAGAACTAGTTTTAATTGTTACTACTTTGTACAATCACAATTAAAAAGCCAAAATGAAAGGGGCACCCAGCTGGCTCAGTCGGAAGAGCGTGTGACTCTTGATCTCAGGGTCCTGAGTTCAAGCCCCACACTGGGTGTAGATTACTTAAATAAATTTTTTTTAATTAAAAAAAAAAAACCATTCACATGCTCCAACTATCATTAACACCAAAGAAAAACCAATATTCTTAAACTCACATCATTCCTTCATTCAGAAGGTATTGGGCTCTTATCATGTGCCTGGCACTGCGCCAGGGGCTGAGAACGTAAGTGAATCGGCTATACTCCCAGCCTCCCAGGAGCTTCCAGCCCCAAGGGAGAGAGAGACACATAAAACTAACCAAAACAGCATGTTTCATCTGTTCTGATAGAAGCGCAGGCACCCAAGAGGAAGTCAATGGTACCAGTATTTTTGGCATACTTGCAAAGTTAGGATTACATTCTGGCAGGGTTTTTTTTTTTTTTTTTTTTTCTGCAACGCTCAACATTCTAATCTCCTCTGATATTTCCACAACCTTGTCTACTTTTATGGGTCCTTCTCTCTGTCTTAAACCTTCAGTAAATGCTCAGATCACAAGCAGCTGAATTTATTCACTCTAGAAGGAAGTCTAAATGTGGCTCATTGGGTGGACTAAAACGAAACTCCATCCTCTGGGAAACAACTTCATCCACTCCTCCCTGCCATGAACAGGACAAGGAGGCAGAAGACACACTAACTGTGTGAGAAACCTACAGCTTCTTTACACAAACCCCAATAAGCCAGGGAGTAATGACCTTGACTAATCCCTCAGAGAAAGAAGAACCTGCTCTGACCCTCTCTACCTGCACCCCGCGCTTCCTTCCATGGCGTTACTATTTCTCTCTCTTGTCCCCACCCTTGCTCTGCTTCACCTGCCGCATCTGCTAAGTCTCAGGTCAGATCACCTCCACGATGAAGTCTTTCCCAGGCATTTTTCCGTGGCAGGAGGGACCACTCTCTCTTTCAAGCTTCCAAAGCTCTTTGTATCAGTTGTTTGAGTGGATTAGGTCACATTTTCTTGCCTGTCCCCCACAAACTTGAAAATGCCTTGAGGCCAGGGCCCATGACTTATTAATCTTTGTGTCTACAAGTGCCTTGCACTAGGCTGGGAACATCTTACCTACTCGGTAGGTGGGTGTTAAATAAATGCATATGTGAGAAAGATTCCCCAAAGAGCAGGAAGATAACCATTCTTCCCCCTTCTACTAGGTTCTGTATTCTCCATGTTACGCCCATGGCCCCACCCACACTTCTACTTCCTCCCAGGACCCATCTGCCAAGCCAGGGAGCTCTAAATGCAGTATATAGGCCTGGGGTACAACCAAGTAGACACAGCCAATCTTGCCTAGCTGCGTTCCCCGAGGACTGGCTGACCCAAGCTAACCACCTCCCTCCAGATGAGTAACACACACTCGGATAATTCCTTCCTGCAAACTGGAGATTTGAATACTGTCTGTCACTCTGCTCTTTTGAACCATCATAATAATGCCTAACTAGGTACACTGATTCTACAGTGGCCCCCAAAATATTAATTAGATGCTCAGCCTTTTAGAGATGGCTTAGTCTCATGGAGATGTAACTTACAGCTTACACCAGGTTACCAAATTTCCATCTGAATCACCAGGTAGCTTTGCTCTGGACTCTCCCTTCTGTTTGGCTGAACGTGGACTGTCAGCTGGCTCCCAGTGCCCCACGGATCTGCCAAAGAGGATACGCAGAAAAATCTGGGGCTGTCCTACCTCTGAGAACCAAGGCTGGAACTTATGGTTTGAGTCAGTGGGTTCTGGTAGAAGGACCCTGCACAGTTGCCCTGGGGACAAGGCTTTGGCTCCTTAGCATCTCAGCAGCCAAATAGGTCCTACTCCTCAAGGACAGTTTCCTACCATGGTTTGCATCTGCAGTCACACCCCGCTTGTAAAAAAAACAGGCAAAGACTCCTCTCATTGATGAGAAAATGATCCCAAGCAATCAGTAAAACAAAAAACAAACAAACAAACAAACAGCCAACTTTCTGAATGTAGAGACCTACACAGGGGTCATTGCACCTAAGACAGGGAAAAACATCTGGATCTCCTAAGGAAGTAATAATTTTGAAGACAGTCATGAAATGGAATATTGAGACAACTGGGGGAAGGAGGAATACTGTTATCTTCACGCTCCCCACCCTTCGATCCACCCATGCCCCCTAAAGAAGAGATCCTGAAGTCCAGACATGCTTTCGCATATAGCCAAAATGGACAACTTTGTGATATCGACCTCATTAGCAAAAACTCCATGGTGAAACAGTCTTGGTTCTAACCTTGGCTTTGTCACTGACTAGCTATGTATGACCTTGGGCATATTACATAACCTCTCTGTGCCTCGGGACCCACATCTATAATATGGGGATGATATAACTAATGATGTCCTCCTATGTTTGTTGCAAGAGGTAAGTTAAATGACATAAATAGGGGCGCCTGGATGGTTCAGTCAGTTGAATGGCCGACTCTTGGTTTTGGCTCAGGTCATGATGTCAGGATCGTGAGGTCGAGCCCAGCACCTGGCTCCATGCGGGGTGTGGAGCCTGCTTAGGATTCTCCCCCTCTCTCTGCCCCTCCCCCACTGCTTGCGCTCTAAGTAAATAAATAAATGACATAAATAAATGAAGTAGGAATGTGCCTGGATCACACAGCTGAGGGGTTCTTCAGATAAAAGTTAACAACTGATGCCACAGATCTAACATTAGAAGTATAGGGTACAGATAGAATTATCCTCATAGCGTCTACTTGCTTCCATTTGCTGTGAGTAGGTCTACGTGGTTATGATCAGGACAACCACCATAGATTTCATTTGTGATTTGCTTGCTTGCTTTTATTATACATTATTTACTTAATAATATATAACATATACGTTAATATATTTATTTAAAGCAATACATATGTATTTAAAGCAAGCAAATAGCAATATAGAGAGTATATATTTATAGAGACTATAAGTATATCATTATAGAGAATAAAAGGGGGGGTCTAAGGAGAGTATTTTCTTAAATTCACTGAATATGGACTTGCTTAGCTCAGAAACCACCCTCATGAGAACCCTGAGGAAGGAAAAACTTAAAAAATAAAGACAAATGATTGGGTCAAACACTACACATCCCCATTTGGTAGGACAGTTAATGGCTCTCTATCGTTGCCACTACGTAAGTTTGTGAAGTAGATTAAAAAGAAAAAGTGGGGAGATGTCCTCCTTGCTATCTGTCCTTCCACTAGCACCTGCAGACAGGTCCTTCTGGTGACATAAATGGACAGCTCTCTGTTCCAACCTGAGAACATTCTTCTGGGGTTCCACGAAGAAATGGGGCTTTTGAGTAAAGGGGAAGTTCTCCTTGTATTTACATCAATGTCTCTCCCCATCACAAGAGGGAGCGTGTTGGAGTGATGAAATGTTACTGCTTGTTTTGGTGCTGCAAATTACAGGTTTGCCATGCCCTAAGCTGGGTCCATCTCCCAGAATAAATATGCCCCAGTGATGCCCCATACCCTCGGTGCTTTCTTTTCTTTTTCCCTCTTTCTACACCCTCATCACTTTACATACAAATGCAAGTGCTCTTTTAACGGGACCTCAAAAAGAAATGGTTATCTCCTACCTTGTTTTCAGGGACACATGACATAGTAAGTGCCTCTGGTTCATCCCCAAAATACAGAAAGTGCAAGATCATGACTCTCAGCCTAGAAGCAGCAGGCTTGGAGAGGATTCGCTGACCTGGATGCCTACTACTCTCAGCTGAGGGGTTCAGGCACTGAGGCCTCTCCCTGGCTCTCTGCAGACTGGGGCAGGTCTCCAGGGAAGGGCACTGCTCTGTCCCAGAGAGAGGCTCCGTTTTGCTCTCCAAGTGAGCTGATTTCTCTCTTGAGTCCAGGCTGGGACAGAAGCTGGCTTCCAGTAAGGTCTGCCTGGTTCCATCCAGGCCTGGCATATTGCTAGCTGGCTAAGCTTAGTCAGGGCTCTCAACTTCCCTGAAGCTCAGTTTCCCCAGCAGAAAAAAAGGAGTCAATAGTGGTACCTGTGTCTTAGGGGTGTGTGAGGATGTAAAGAGATAACTGCAGGTAAGGGGCTTGGCCATCTACAGGGCTCAGTGATGCATTTCTGTCCCCTTATTTCTATTTTCTCCATGTCTTTTCTGAAAAAATCTTTCTAGCTGTTGACAAGTGACTTTGGTTAACGCCAAAGGTTAATGCCCAGTGAAAATCACTGCTGGGCAAAGTTTAGAGATGGGAGGGGGGTCAAGACTGCATATAGATTTCATCAGGACTGGGCGGTGGACAAAGGCAGCGGGTGTAGATGGAGCTGAGCAGTGGGCCTGAGCCAAGGCACACATCACAAGCCCAGTTTTGCGGTCCTGGGTGAGAAGGGTCTTTTGTTGACCAGACCCACCTAGGTCTTGCTATTGATCCAGGGCAAGAAGAACGAGGTTTTGCCCTTGACTCCTTATGGGGCTCTGAAGCTCTCTCTCCCTTGGGTGTCTCCTCCATTCAGATGCAGAGCGAGGTAAGTGGGGGACTATCGGTGTAGGGGATGCTGAGGTGCAAATCCAAGAACCCGCGGTTCCAAGAAGAGAAAACTGGGTCCAGATGCGGACTGGGTCCTATTTTTTTTCTGTCCTCCACTGAGTCTTGAAGTAATCTACCCCCAACGCAGACCAAGGTCTCCTGATCAAAACCACTTTCCCAATTCTTGCATATTACTGAGCTCCCCAATGCCATCTCCACCTGATCGCTGCTGCAGGAGACCACGAGGTCCAGGGGCAGGGAATTCTGCACACCTCATCTCCTGACCACATAGGAAAGGAAAATAATTTGGTTTTGCAGAAAAGTAGATGTAAGCGGTGGGGTTGTTGGGTGGAGAGAGGATGCGCCCCCAGCTCTTAGGACCACAGAGCGCATGCTCCTTCACCTTGCTGGATGTCTCCAAGAGCAATAGACTTTTTGGTTCCGAAGACACATTAGGTCTAGCAAGCCCCGGAGGAGGCTGAAGATCTCTCAGGGAAAGAAAAGTTCAATCGGAGTCACATTGATGCATGTGGTGGATGCCAAGTTCCCCCCTCCATGTCCTCTCAAGATCTCCTTGGCCTCGTGCCTACACACACACACACACACACACACACACACAGATTAGGTGAGTCCCGAACAAAGGCCATAAGGCTTTCCCACCCAGCTGCAGAGGGCCAACCACGGTGGTTTCTCCTCCACCGAAGGCTTTGCTCCTTCTTGCCTGTCCTGCCTCTGGTTTCAGCCTCAAGCTCCCCTGGACAGTTCTTTCGAGCCTAACTGATTTCTGCCCCGCAGTGCACTGGACGGAGAGGGGAGCCCAGCATGGCAGGGAATGTCTTAGCCTTCTCTGGCTGACCTGTGCATCTGAGACAGAGAATGCTCAGGTCCATGGGGTACCCAGGGCGCTGGTCCCAGCCTCACTCTGGTCACCTCCCAGGGCCTGTGAGGCACAATCCAGCCTCTAGTACTCGCCTTTCCCTTTTCCTGGCCTTTAAACTAGCCATGGGGATCTTATTGGGGCGTTGGAGTAGGGAGATCCCCCTACCCCCTCCTCCCCATTTCTTTCAACCTGCTGCCCTTCAGGGTGCGTTGAAGGCCAGGCGATCCTGGCTGGGGGGCTGTGTGTGTGGAGGGTTATCGTATGATTCTAAATTTTGCTCTTTGCGCCTAGAAAGCTGTGTGCAGCCCGCAAAAGAGGGGCCAGTGCAGAATGAGTGGTTCCAGAGAAAAGTGTTGGCCTTGCAGTCACAGCGAGGACACTGCTGCGGGGTAAGGGAGATGCGCCCAAGGGTGAGAGGGGTGAAGGAAGTTTCCAAAGGCCCAAGAAAGGCCAGAGGTTGCAGGAGAAACGGAGATGATGAATCTTGCTGGCTCCAACGTCTGGCCCCGACCCCCAGGGCAGACATGTGAGGCCAGGGATCTTGATCAGAGTCTGAGTGGGGTGGGGGGAGCACAAGAAGGGGCATCTCCTCATCAGGCCCCAACCATTGGCTCCTAGCCCTGGGGCAGGAAACTTTCCTATCTCCTCGGGGCGATTTGGTACCCCGAGAGGCCAGGCCAAGGCTGGGGGAAGGAAGAGGTGGAGGGTGCGCTTCCCAAGCACCTCCAGCTGAGGCAGGGAGGGCTGAGAATCCACGTCCAATGGAACAGGGAGGGCAAAGGCCTTGGTAGTGCGGAGTTCCCTCCCGACCCCAATATTGACTTTCCCAGTTTCTGCAATTCCAGGTCCTAACCCTCATTCAGTCTCAGCTTCGAGTTCCAGCCCACTCGGGGTGCCCGGCCGGGTTAGGGACGTCCGCTGCCCGGGATGGATTCGCCAGGGGCCAGGTTCCTGCAGCGCCGCCCGGGGACGCATCGAGCCCTATGCCCCCAATCCCGGCGCGGCAGTTCTGCCTGGTGGGCGGCTGGCGACGGCAGAAAGAGGACAGGCAGTCGCAGGCCGCACGCACAACTTTTTTGAAACGCTTTGCTGTCCCCCTGAAAGGTGTTATAACAGCAATTCAATTACAGTAAATGGCGCACATCGTCCTCGCAGCTGGAAAGTCGGTAACTAACTGTGACCGACCGGTGCAAAGGAATGCGGCTAAACCACGTTACCTTTTTTTTTTTTTTTTTTTAATTCCCCGCTCTTCCTACAAAGTCCCACTCTTTCCGTCTTTTCTTCGCTCCCTATTAATTGTAGCTGGACCTCAGGTTAATTAACTCCAAAGTGCTTAGTCTATCTGGACAGAAACACACTGAGAAATTGGCACGAGATCCTAAAAACTGGACGTGGCCTCAGAAAGATCGTCCGAAGTTCCTCGCGTTTCCTTCCACCGCTCTAGCTGTTGCCTCCAAGGAGCAGAGTTTTAGTCCTCGGTGGCAAAGCCTGCCTGGGAATGTGGCCACCTGAGCGTGCATGGGTACATGGCTGGGCTTAGGTCAGGGAGCCTCCTACCAGGAGATGGTGCCCACTAAATCTCCCGTGGCATCGGCTGGAGGCACCCAAGGAAAAGTCGGGTCTGTTCCTAGTGCGCCGCACTTGGAGTTCCTTGGAGATAACAGACACACTGGCCATTCGCGTCGTGGCACGTGCATTTCATGCTAAACTTTAAATAGCGTTCCGTGAAATTAACAACATCCACAAAAACGAGGCAAGGTGTTGTGGGGGGGGGGGGAGGACGAGGCCAGAAAGAGCTGCTTACTTTCCAGGATAGTGGTAAATCATTACTCCATATGCCAAAGTATGGAGGGAGGGATGGAGGAGGGGGAGAATCCCTCACAAGTCAGCCTGGGCAATCATTTAAATAAAGGTAAAATTAACATTGGCTCCCTTGAAGTTAGAGAGTAAAATGGCTTAAAAGCGCATTTTATTTATGTCATACTAAAACGGAAAGAAACGCGTTGCCTCGATTGGTGTTTTTAGTTTCATGATGTTGTTTAAAAAGAGGTCAAGATGGCAGCGTGGGAATTCGAGTACTTTCTCGCCGACCCTGCGGGGCGGGCCTCCTCCAGCAGCCACGGGAGGTTTCCGACGCTGGAAATGCTCAGTTTTCAGCGCCAGTGATAACGCAGCCGGAAGATGCCTCGGGTGGCTCCGCCTCGCCCTATCCAGCACTCGCTAGACCCGGGGATGTTTTAGTGCTTCACTCCTGGAGAGGGCAGAGCGCGCGAGATAGGCGTTGGGACGGGGTTCCGGCCGTGGCCGCCCAGCCGCCAGTGGCCCTGAGTTCTCCACCTGAGCCCCGCACCTTCCCTGACCTGGGCGGCGCCCCCAGGGCCAGCCTGGCCGGAGGAGGCTCAGCAGCTGCAAACAGGGGTGCAAACAGGGTCTCCTAACTCGATGCCAGCCAGGCAGAGGCGCGCGGGGCCCAGCCCAGGGTTTGGCCCGAGATGATCCTGGAGCAGAAGTGCTCGGCGCCCGCACTGCCCGAGACGCACTGAGCTCTGGCCCATGGGCAGCCAGAGGCGTTGGGTTGTTTTCGGCTTTGTGTGCTTTAAAAACTAGAGACGCGAGTTCCTCTCCAGCTCCGTGAAGCCTCTGACCTCTAGTCTACAATTCTCCGCTGGGCTCTGACTTATTTATTTATTTATCTTTTGTAAGGCGAGAATGGGACAGCGACAGGAAGGTTACTCGCGTGTCCTCAACTCCCGGGGCTGGCGATGGTAGGAAACGAGGACCCATCAGTATAACCAGAGGTCACCAGCAGCCTGTGATTTGGAGTCGTCACCCTTGTCCTGGCCCCTGGAGTTCCTGGTGAAGTGGTTGCAGAAAGGACATTCAGCGCGGGTTCCTGGCGGGGTCCGAGTTTCATAGGTTTCACCTCCCCTCATGGTCCGAGAAAACCCCTCTGATTGCGGGCAAAGCGGGCAACCCTCAAGACCGCTTCGCTACTGGTGTGGGGGTTTTTTGATTTTTTTTTTTTTTTTTTTTTTTACGGAGGCTCCTGCCAGCTCTGCATTCTGCAGTAAGGATTACCCCCAAGACCTCCCACATTCCCCCTGAGGAGCCTGGAATCCTTCTCCGGCCTGGTTGAGGGGAAATCCCGGGCACTCAGCACGCCGGCGGTCCCCGCGCGGCTCATGCCCGGAGGAGGCAGAGTCCCCCCCTTCGTCCTTCCTGACTCTCCCCGCTTCCTCTGGTTATCCTGCCGGCCCCTTTTCACTCCAGGCGCTTCTCGGGGTGCCAGGAAAGGCCCCGTAGTGTATTCACTGCACTAAACCTCGCTTTTAAAGCCCAGCAGGGGGGCTTGGTCCACGGTGGGAGACAGAGAAAGAGCGAGATTGAGGGCCCTGTGGGCGGCCCTTCTGTAAAGAGAAAGTTCCCCTTCGTTTGCATCTCTGCTCGAGTTTTTAAAAGTTATACTTGGAACCTGCTGCCTATGCCTGTAACTGTGGTTCTGGGGGAAGAGGAGGGATGGAGAAGCATATTTTGAGGGTCGAGGCCGCCCTGCACACATAGGGCCGCCCTTTCCAAAGCCTCCAGGGCGGGCAGTTCTGCGGCCGGAATTGGCCACTTGGGTGTCTGCGAAAGCTCTAAATATGGGACTTGAGGGGCACGCAGACTCCACTTTTCTCCGCCTTCCTTCCAGAATCACCAAACCCAGGGCACGCGGGGCCGAGTTCTCCCTCTCTGCCGGGCACGATCAGAGCTGCAGCAACTGGGGCCTGTCCCACTGCCCGGCGACCTGCGGGGTCCTCCCGCTGCGCCTCAAATCTGGGGCGCTCCTAGCCGCGGCCCCAAATGACAGACGCTGGAGGAGCCAAGGATTTGAACTTGTAAAACCAGTCAGGGCAACTCTTAAAACTTTTCTGTTTCTGTCCACCTGTTAAAGAACACAGGTTATTAATGGTTTGAGTCGGTAACTCGGAACAGGAGACTTTCTTTCTATTGGCCTCTTTTCCACCTGGGGTTCCTCCCCAGGAGCGATCTCCTAATATATGCACTTAAGGGAAGTTCTTAAGAATCTTACTTTTGCTCATCTTGGTCTCAGAGCTGATGAAACCAAATTATGATTCAGATTATTTCCCCCAAATACCTTCTTGTTTGTCTAAGATAGCCAGCTAAAAATTAAAATTGGCAAAGTGATGATAAATTAGTCCTCATTTTACTCTTCCTGAAGTTCGCTAAGCCAGTAGAAACTGTTTGAGATGATTTCCTCTTTTGGTATACACAGCATTCCTTCTGGTTGTTGGAAAAGTGTTCTCCAGCCCTAACTGTCTAATCAGCTTTTTTGCCTCTACTGAGCCTGGTCCCATTTCAGAGTTCCTTAGTTTGATCTGTTCTCATAGAACTCCCCCTCCCCAGTTCCTTTTATTTTCTTTCCCCTGGTGGATCAATCACAGAGACAATTGATTTTTCTGTGCCCTGTTTGAACCAGAAAGTGCTGACATCTTGGGGGGTGGGCAAAATATGAGTGAGCATTAACTCCCATGAAATAAGAGACAGTCAGGCCAGTCTCCGGGTTTAGAGATTAAAGTTGTGTGTGCATACATATATGTAAGTGTATACTCAGGTCTATACACCTGATCTTGCATACAATTGTCAGTGGTAAGAAATTTCAGTGTAATGCAGGAACACACCCTAAATGAGAAATCACCATAAGCCAGACGAATGAAGAGGAGAGCCAAACCTAAATGTCCAGGAGTAGATCATTAATTATGAAATCCCAAACTCTTGAGCTATGGTCCTATACTGGCCAGAAAAGAATAATTTTTCCCCTCTTTTATTGGAAATAAGACCCTAAATTCCTTTTGACTAAAATGAAGTTACGAGACAAGATGCAATTTTCTCTTTCTTTTCTGACAACTCTGTCATCCAAAGGATCACAGCCATGTCAGAGTATCTGTCTTGGAAAGAAAAAAAGAGAGAGAGAGAGAGCTAGTGAGAGAAGCCCTGCAGCCCATGGCCATCTTTGCATCAAAATTTTCCAGACCTCTATTTTTGATTGTGATCCCACTGATCTGAGTTTGAAATGCGAGCGCAGTGAAGCCCCTAAGCCTTCAATCGTGTGAAATTTTCAAAAGATCTCTAGAAGCAATCTCAGGCTGCCTGACCCCTGACAGGCGCCGATCTCTTTATTCCTCTCTCTGCCAGCACTTCATTTGTTGGAATATCTTTCAGATTTGCACCTCCAGATGACAAACCTGAGTGTTTATTATGTGTACATGAATCGGAAATCTTCAAGCCCGCACAAAAGCACCGTCTTAAACATAATATTTAATTTCCCAGCCTAAGTGCCTCCTTCTTTATTTGCTTTTCATTAGCTTAAATATTTTTTTCCAGGTCTCCCTTGTGTCACTTTGATATTTAGATGATTCTCTCTTTTAATCATCATTTCCCCCTTGAAAAATCCCCTGTCGCCGGCTCACACTGCAGTGTCACTGTGTGGCGGGCGGCGAGGCCGCAGAGCCAGATGCAGAGTGGTTCTGGGTGTGGGGGGGGGGCGCCGATCCAGGCGGGATGGGGGCCCTTGAGGTGACAGAGAAACGCTTGCTTTTAACTAGCGGCCAGAGCTGGGTCGGGATCAGTGATGACCCTCTTCATTCCACCTTTCCTCCTCAGGCCCTTTTAAATTCCTTCCATTATTTATTTTATTTATTTTTTAAACCACACACACAAAACAAAACCTCAGGTGCCTTACAAAGGTGGTTTAGCAGCTGGGACTCTGCCCCGGTGCTTATAGGCTCTAAGCGTGGGCTCAGGGTTTAGACTTCTCACCCAAATGAGTCAGGCACTCCCTCCTACCTGCCTTTCTGGGGATCCCTAAATCCTGGGGCACTGGGGACACTAGAGGGAAAGGTGGGAGCTACTTGGGAGAGGGCTGCTTTGTTAAAATGCCCTCTGCCAAATAATTCCACAGACAAGATTTTGGGGTGGATGACACCGCCCACCCCTCCCCTCCCCCAATCTCAGATCCCAGCCGGGCCCCCAGGTGGACTGAGTTGAGACAGAGTTGCACGCCAGCCCCACACAAGCAGGAGGTGAATCACCACCCCCAAGTACAGTTCCAGGTCGGGAGGTGGTGGGCATTGCCTGAACTGCCCCCCCTCTGTGTTTGGATGGGCCGTGTTGCTATCATTAACTTATTAAACCCCTTCGTAATTATTTTAATTTGACTCCAAAAAATACTTTGGGCGGCGTTGCGATGTGTTTGTATTTATCCATCCCCCCCATAAAACCTGTGTTAAAACAAATGTTACTTTTCTCTCTCTGTACATAGACCCTCCCTTTTTGAAATAGACCGCAGGGACTGCCATTAGATCGAATGGCAAGTCTTTATGGAAAGTGTTTTGCATAATTACATACCAAAGCCAGAACAGTCACCTCCACATTTTATGGGTCACAAACCATCAACAATTGCCACATTATTGTCCACGAAACCTTAGTCCCTTCATTGACGGAGCGGACTCCACTGCCTAATCTAGAACGAGAGAGGATGGAAATTTCTTCTAATAAGAACCTGAGAAGATTAGGTCCCCACTGACAACGTGTTTACATATAGTTATAAAGTTCAGAGGACCGACGGGGAGAGGAAAGGAAATCGGACTAGGCCTGATTAGGAGCAGCGCATCGGTCTAATATAGATAGTGCATCAAAAGGAGCGGCTGAATGCCTCTCCCCTTTTCAGATCTGACCCCTTTCCTACCTTTGTGATGCAGTAATTAAGATATTCTTATTTAGACAGACAGCTTCTCTGGTAACTGAATAATATTAGCTCCTTTGATGTCAAACTTTTGACAGTTATCACACCAGCACTGGGCAATTTAATACAAATGCCCTCCTTAAAAAGAAAAAAAAAAAAAAAACAAAAACAGAAGAAGAAGAAGGAGAAGGAAAGAAAGAAAAAAGAAAGAAAAAATGGAAGTAAAAGAAAACCCGCATCGGCTTTGAAGAAATCTAGTAAGTGTGATCCTTAGTACCAAATGATCTAAATCGCCGCCGACAGGCCGCCCGGCTATAAATTACATTCGATGTTACATAATGAAGCCGAATTTGGGTTTTAGCTCATTGAGCAGTATTGGTGGAAACTAGATCGGAAGCCTCCCAACTCCTGCACCTCCATTCCCTACCCCCCAGAGCCGCTGCCCAGATCCGGACGCAGGAAAGCTCCACAAAGTCGGCAGGGTCAGGGCAAGGATGGGGGGAAGTGGGTCCGGCCGGAGAGTCGGGCAGGACCAGCCACCTACTCTCGGGATGACACCTCGCCATTGCTTGCGGAGCTTGGTCGCCAAATCTGGGATTTGCCAGATGGCAGGATTATTTTAGCGTCTGTTATATTATGTGTGTGGGGGGTGCGGGTGGAGAGCGAAGGCAGGAAGTCCAGAGACCGCGCTGGTCCTTTAAAATACACGCACGTTGCCTCTCTGCCCACTGTCGGGCTTGGACCGTTCCCGGAGCTCTGGGATCTCCCGGCCACCCTGCGGCAGACAGCAGGCGGAATCTCCGCCACCCCTGCCCTTGGGTGCGGGCCCACGGCCCGCATCTCTGGACCCGGGACCCGGTCCCCAGATGCGAGCAGCTGGGGGAGGAGGAGAGCGCTTCCCTCAGAGGAGAAAAGGAGGGGGGTGGGGTGGGTAGGAGAACTGGAAGGGAAGGGGGCAGAGAGGGCGGGTTAGGAGGGATGAGACTGTGACGGTGACACCTGGAAGGCATTGTCCTTGCGAGCGACACCTGTCAATCTCCGCTCCGGGGTCCCGGGGCCGGGGGCGGGGAGGCCGCGGGTCTCCGCGGTGATGTCATCGCCGAGTCCCTTCCCGGCGGAGGGCGGAGAGGACGGGGAGGGGCGCAGAAACCCGGCGGGCTGGGAGAAGGGTGGGGGAGGAACAGAAAGAAAATAAACAGAAATCACTCTCACTCGCCGCGTCCTCTGCTCCGGATTTACATGGAAATCAATAATCCAACTTTAGTGTTATTTCTTATCTTGATTGACCCCGTCTTGCCTTTTCACTGGGGGAGGAGGAGTAGGGTTACAGCGTCCCATCCCACAACCCGCAATCCTTGGAGGGGGGGGCTGTTACCCCAAAGCCTTGAGGTGCCTGACCCTCCTTCCAGACCCAGCTCCCTCTTTTCCTGGCGGCTCTTCCAAGCGCAGGCTTCAGGCTTAAGGAGGAAACACTTGGGGATGAGTTTTGAAAGTCTTCCGATATTGCAGGGGGCGAGGGGAGAGTTAATTAACGCAGGGCTTGCTCAGCAAGTGGGAGAGGGGGCCTCGGCGTGGGTGGGCGGGCCAGGTCCGACACCCGGGTGCGCGCAGCGCGGGAGGCGTGTGATCTGGAGGCCCCAGCTCGGAGGCCCCGGCTGGGGGAAAGTGATCTGCAGTGGCCTCCGCGGGGGGCTGCTGAGGTGCCCCAGGCAGTGGCCCGCAGGTCCCGGGGAAATTCTGATCTCCCACCTACTGCGCTCTCACCCCCACCCCACCGAGCACTACCGGACTCTCCCTCTTCCTATTCTTTTCGCCCTGAGCTCATTAGCAGCCTGCCAGGGGCCTGATTTATGGAAACGCTCGGGCGGGCGGAGACGCGCGGCTAGCCGAGTCCTGGCTGCCTCGGGGCGGAGTGGAGGAGGAGTTTCCACCGGCCTACTCCGACGAGTTTTCCCCCCGCCCCGCCGGAAGCTGGCAGTTGCAGTCCCTCCTCCCCACCCTCCACCCAGGCGGGTCCTGGAGGCCCCCCGCGCCCTCGGCGCCCCAGCCTGGGACTCCGGGCACCCTGGCGCCAGCGGGGCGGGCGGGGGCGGTGGCCGCGTAGCCTACTGCGGAGTCTTGGGCGCGCAGGTTCCAGCCCCAGCTGACCCGGAGGGCAAGTTGGGCGCAGATAGGGCGGGAGCCTCCCTTCCCACGTTCGGGTCTCCAAAAAAAGGGAAATCGGACCCGAAGCGGGGAGGGGTTGGTGCCCGAGGTCCGCACCAGGCTCCCAGGCCGGGAGGACGCGTCGCAGGCCAGGATGGGGCCGAAGGGAGCCACCAGCCCAGCTAGCCGCCCCCCCCCCCCAGAAGCTAGGGACTGTCCCAGGGGAGGGCGTGGTCCACTTCACTCTCCCTCCCCCTCGCCCCACTTTCTCCGGGGTCTCATCCTCAGAGGGTCCTCGGCGTTGCAGCCTCCAGTCAAGAGTCTGGGAATTTTGAGCTAGGCGAATGCGGGGCCACAGACCGTCCCTAGAGCCACCCAGCCAGGCACCTGCCCAAAGACGCGGGCACCGCCTTCTCGCCCTCCCTGGCTTGTTCTCCGCGGTCAAACGGGTTGGCGCAGACATGAGGATGGAGAGAGAAACGGGTGGAAGAGCGTCAAGCGAGGATGTGCACCAGCACCTGTTGCTGGTGCTCCAGGAGTCTGGCGAGGACGCTAAATGACCAACCTGTCCAACAAGCAACGACGGAGGGCGGCAAAGGAGAGGGGGAAGCGTCTGTACCCTCCCCACGTCCGGGAAGCGTTGGAGGAAAGAGAGACTAGCCGACCCAGATGGCCAGACACCCCGGGCATGTTCTCCTGCTCAGACTTGGGATGGGATAGGGATATGAGGTTGAAGTCACTGGGAAGAGGGCCATGCCCCAAGTCTGGCTATAATGAAAATTGCAGTTGAGGGGAAATGAGATCTACAAGAAAGTGCGTAAAATGTATTTTAAAACACCCTACCAGTTCACCCTCCAGAAACCGTATCTGGACTCTGACCCAGGCAGGTGCAGAGTTGAGATCCTTCTCCCCCATCAGGATACCTCCAAATGCCTGGCGCAGTCCGTCTCCTTCCTGGAGTTCCCTCCCAGATTAGGGCCATTTGATGTCACTGAGAACCCAATGTCCCCACCCCTGGAGCCTCAGGGAAATACGATTTCCTGCTCATCTTCCTCACCTTCCCCCCTCCCCCAACTCCGCCACCACCATTTCCAAAGAGTTAGTAAGGCCAGGGTGTCATTCAGGCCCTGGCCAGGCTAAATGCCCATCTATATCGTGCCATTCAGTCTCCTGAATTTCCAACTGTACTGAAGGCTGGGTTACCTGCCCAGACATACTAGGGTGGCCCAAATCCGTGGTCGAAGTCTCAGCGGAAATGGAGACCCGCCCCCAACAAAATGTCTCTTCAGACATCGCGGGTCTCAGGCTGGCTCCATCACCCCAGGGCCACCCTCCAGGCGCAGGGCCTCTGGGGGTACCCCCAGCCCGCAGCTCTTGCAGGCCGACTCCAGGACCCACAGCTCGCACAGCAAATGTTGGCTGCTAGGCGCCCAAATAATATTCTCCATTCGTCTTTTTCAAAGTTGATTTATAGCAATCGACAGGTTAAAGCCTCATCTGACTCCATTACTTTTAAAAGCTGTCTATTTCACAACTGTCACTTTTCATCACTTAACTCAAATAAATACTTGAAGAAATGAATTGGAAGAGACTTTTAGATCA
Source organism: Phoca vitulina (assembly GCF_004348235.1). NCBI lineage: Eukaryota > Metazoa > Chordata > Mammalia > Carnivora > Phocidae > Phoca > Phoca vitulina. The sequence goes on along the minus strand of NW_022589764.1, from coordinate 2,021,194 downwards.
TGTTTATAATTCTTGGTCGCTACGTTAACATTCCTAATGACCTGACCCTCTGGATTTCTGTAGACTTCTAAATTGGGCCGAAAATTCCTGCATTTATACTAGAAAACTTCAAGGAAGGTGAGGTGGCCAGAAATATCGGCTAAAAGAAGTGCAGCTGGTAGGGAGTAGGCGGTATTCTGGGCAAAGCTTCCCAGCGGCTGCCAGGGCCCAGGCCGGGTGCCCAAGGCCACTGCGGAGGGCGGCGGTCCTGGGTCAAGGCGTTCCCATGCAACAAACTGCTGAAAAGAGGGCCCAGCCTAACCGCCACGCTGCTCGCTTTGCTCCCGCTTCGCAGAGCCGGGCTGCAAACCCATGAGGAAATTCATTCAGAATGGAAATGCTGCTCATTTTGACTATTACTATTATTTTTTCTATCGTTTCAAAAACGGTTTTAAATGGCCCCCACGACCACAGGTTGAGCACGTCCGCGTGAAAGGCACTTCGTGCCGGTCATCGTTGACCTAGAGCTTGTTAGATGGCCAGGGAAGGCAGAAGTGTGGAAACGAAATCGCAAGGATGGAAGTGCGTTCAATAAATCGAAATAGTTTCTTCTTCAATTTTACTGCCATTTGCCAATGCTGGGTCCTCTAAGGCTGGTGCCACCCCCCTTCTCTTTCTCTTTTTCCCACCCACTCACACAGAACCATCTCTTAGAAGTAGAAAAAGAGAGAGAGAAAGAAGAAAGAAAGAAAGAAAGAAAGAAAGAAAGAAAGAAAGAAAGAAAGAAAAAAGAGAAAGAAAGAGAAAGAAAGAAAGAAAAGGAAAACTAGAAAAGGAAGGGGGGGAAAGTAAAGAACGAAAAGGGAAGGAAAGGAAAAATACAGGAAAAAAAAAAAGAAAAACCTAGCAAACAGGAAAACTGCCTAGTTTGGAGGACAAAGCAGTATAAAGTGCATAAGATTTTCTTTCCTTTATTTTTTCTTAAAACAAGAAAAAATAAAGAAGTCTCCCGACCCTGGGGCGGAAGAGTTGGGCGACTCCCTGGCGTGTTAGGGTCTGGCCTCCCCCCCACTGGGCAGAGGCCGAACCCCCGCGCGCGGGTCCCGGAGGCTCTGAGGTCCCCGCACCCTCGCGTCGGCCCCGCCCGGGTCCCACCGCGAACACGAACTTCGCAGATTCCCCGGAGCAACAGAGCCGGGACCGTGCGCCGGGTCTTGGCTCCCTGCCGCCGCCACCCTGCCCCCGGGCGTGGCCTCAGGCCTTCGCCCACCCTGCGGACCGGTTGGCCCAGAGGGTCTGAGTGCTCTCCGACTTTCGGTGCCGAGGCGAGAGAAAGCCGGCGGGAACCTGGCTCGGCGGCCACTGCCTCGCTGCGGGAACGCGTCGGCGGCCGGCGGCTCGGTGCGCTGCCGTACCCTGGAGCGCCACCTTGCTGCGGAAACTGGAATTGCATGGCCATGCTCCCAGCCTTCTGCCGCCTAACTTGACCGTCACCGGACTTTCCCCTTCATCAAAACCTTAAGAGAAGCCGAAACGCACAGGCCTTCTTCCAATCGGTTAAAAGCTATTATCTGTGACTGACATATCGCACGATGTCTGCACTGGGATGAAGGGAAAATAACAGGAGAAAGAGAAAAATATATAGGTACAATTTCACCGAGTCTAAGCAGTGACGCTGCTTTGATAGGAAAGATAAAATAAATGAGAGATGTCTTCTTGGAGGCCATGAGTTCGGGCCGCCAAGTGCGGGCCACTCACCTGAGGCCAATGCAAATATTTCGAAGGAGGCCTATGAAGTCATCCCTTCCCAATTACAATTCCACCCAAATTCAGTCATTCTGGTGGGTCGGACATTAGAGGGGCTCTGCCAGGCCATGTCAGTGGTGAGCCTACCAAACCTCGTACCCCCACAGCCTTGGGCTCTGCTGACAAAGTCACCACAAAATGCAGCCCCTAAACATATACACCTGTCGGCAGGTGAAAGCAGCAATGGCGAGAGGTACAAATTACAGTGCATTTGACCCTATCTCATCCAGGTGGCAACTTAAGAGGTTTGCCCCACTCTTAAGCCCCCACGACTAAAAAATAGACAGAAACATTAATTCACTTATATGGTGAGTCTTTGCTTCAATTTGTTTTCAAAGTGCATCATCCCAGAGATAAATGTTATAGGTAAAAACAAATTTCACGAAACAAGATTTTTTTTCTGTGAAGATTCCAAACATAGTGTTAAAAGCAGGGAGTCTATCTTGTGGTCTTAGAGAATTTGTGCAGTTTCTTTGTTTTGAGGGGGGCATAGTCCTTTTTCTAATGTAGTTTTAACTACAAGTTTGTTTTTGGTTTTGTTTTAAGGAGCTCAGTCATCAGAATGATGACTGAACTGGGGACCATGGGGGTGGGGGAGAGTGTGTACGTGGTAATGTATAAGCCCCTGCATTTTCCTGCCTGAGCAAACCCAACATACAGACCCTTTCTTGAATCTTTGCCCTCCCTAAGTTCACAGGGTGGCGATGGAGGGAGTGCTCCCTTGCCCTGTAACCAACACTCCCCACTGCAGATTAGGAGACTCTCAGAGAGTCCCCCACCTTTGCTCAAAAACTACAGGGCTGGGCCAGGAAAAAAATCAAGTTGGTTTTCTTGTTGTTTATCCCTTCTCCATCAAGCTAGATTCTTGACAGACCAAACAGGAAAGAGGCCCCAATTTCTTCGCAGGACTTGAATGAGGATCCCTCACCCTGGCCAGCTGAGGAGGGGTGGCCTGGTCTCTGGGAGTCTTGGGGTTTTCTTGCCTGGAGGGATACTACCTTGGGGAGAAGGAAGCTGTTGAGAGATCTTGGGAGCTAAAAGGCAACAGCTGGGAGGGTCCTGGGATCCACTGAGGGACAACAGTGAGGAACAGGGACCAAAACAGAAGAGAGTAGAGCATTAGAAAATGAAATGCTTCAATCTACCTGCCTACAGTTTTGAGAAGGGGAGTCTCTAAATTAGAAAGGTTTGCCTCTCTCCCTCTCCCTCTCCCCTTCCCTCCCTCCTTCTTTACCTCCCTTCATTTCTCTCTCTACCAACCCCTCCTCTTCTCACATTCAGATTTTCTGTTTTTTTTTTTTTTTCCCACGGAATAATGCCTGGAGATGAAAAATGATTTTTATTGCTATTACACTTCCTACCGCAAGATGCAGCGCAAGGCGGCAGAGTTTGTATTACAACTATGTCACAATGTTTCACTGATGCAAAACATGTAGCCAGAGGGTGTTGCTAATGACTCCTGGATTAGAGCGAGATTGAGCCTGAGAAGAAGAGTGAGAACAGGAGAGACAGAGGAAGGGAGAAGAGAGAGGAATTCCAATAGAGAAAGGGAGGAGGGGAAATACCATAGAATCAGGTCTAATAATTTGATCAGGATATTTTCAGATTTCAGTGCTCTCTCCAAACTTGAGAGTGAGCTAGAGAGAGACCAATATCCTTTTAAGCACCACAGAGGGTTTTGTTTTTTGTTTTTTTTTTTTTGCATGTTAATAACTATTAATTATGCTTACAGCCAGTTAGCTGAAGAATTGTCCTTTGGAAAGAATCAAACTTTGGAAAACGCTTAATATCTGATTAAAGGCTTTTCCTGGAGCCGAGGCCGCTCGGAAGGAGGTGGGGACCCGGTAATCACCCAAGGGGGTGCGGAGCGCAGCGAGGCCTGCAGAGGCTCACGGGCCCCGCCCGTGGTGGTGCCACACATGTACACACGCCTGTGACAGCCTGGTGGGCCCAGGGTGCCCCGGCGGGGCCGGCGCGGAGCGCCGAGGCGCAGCCTGCGGCCCGGACTCGGGCTCGGCCTCTGCTTGGTCTTGGCGGAAAGGTCCCTCCGGGCTCCGATCTCCCCGGCGCCCTCCCCCGGGACGAGCTCTACTTAGGGAAGCGGGAGGTTTCGCGGTTCCTACCGTGGCCCAGGCCGGTCCCACCGCCCTGCAGTCCGCTTCTGCCCCCCGGGGCACAGCGAGGAGGGCATTCCCTCGGGGCTGAGGCCCTTTGAACCCGGGGAGCCCTCGGCTCCCGCCCGGGCGCGCGGAACTCGCTCGGGGCCCGGCTGCGGAGCGGAGTGTGGGTGGCGAGTGGGGTTGAAGGGGAGTGGGGGAGGCGGGAGGGGGCGGAGGGGCGGGGGCGGGAGCCGGGCGTTAAGCCTGGAAGCTTGGCTGTTTACCCAAACGATTTTCCTTTCAGGCCCGAGACGCCAATGAGACAAGATCAAACTCCCCTCTTCGCTCTGTGTGCGTGTGTGTGTGTGTGTGTGTGTGTGTGTGTGTGTCGCCTCCTCCAAGCCGAGCTTTGTGAATGGGGGCTCCAGGACGCCGGCTGGGAGGGACCGGAGGCCGACCCGGGCACCAGCGCCTCCTCCCGGGGGCTAGGAGAAGCCAGGCGGAGGGCGCCCCAGACACAGTGGTCCGGAGCGACAGAAGCAAGCGACAGGGACACAGGCCGCGGAGAGATCAGGGCCGCGTCCCCGAAGGCCGAGCGGGGAGACTTACGGTCGTGTGTTGGGAGGGGGAGAGGGAGAATAATATGAATCACATCCTCCTTACAGTTCCTTAATTTCCGATCCCTCCAAAGCTTAAATCTAGCTCCTTGGGCCACTGATTTCTCGCCGACTCCTTCGCTCGAGATATATTAGTTGCAAATTAGGCCAAGGTTTTGGCGATTAGGGTACAATGCAGGCCGCGTGACACGCGCCGCTGGGCCTGCGCCTGGGTCCCTCCTCGCGCCGAAAAACGATGAGAAAGCGAGAGAGGATGGATGGTCTGTATTGACAAGACATTTGTCATTTTTAAAGGGGTCCACATCCAAGAATATCCATCAGGCTGAGGGGTGGGGGAGGGAAGCGCTGATGAGGGGACGAAGTCCCAGCCCGCGGCGCAGCAAGTGATCGCGGTCCTGGGCGTGGCTCCGGGCCTGCTCCAAGGGCCGTCGAGAACTGAAATGTTGTTTGCAAAATAACAACAACGACACTTTTAGTATGACTGATAAGAAGAATCAGGAAGACGGAGTTGTATTTATTTAAGATCGTAAAACAAAACCCGGCTACACGGCGTTGTACATATATTGAGTGGCGCTGTCTCCGACAACTCATTCCTTTCGGCCTGGCGATTAAAAGCTTACCCAGATAATTGTTTCTGGAAGAAAAAGGTGTCATTCCGCTGCTTCTGACTCATCTACTCTTGCTCCTCCTGCCTCGGCCTGCCCCTGATCCCCACCCCTCCTTACACACACACACACACACACACACTCTCTCTCTCTCTCTCTGTCCCTCACCAAAGGGTCCCTTTTTTATGGTTTGTTTTTAAACGACGAACCACCATCCCCTGTCCCAGGATGTTCTTATTTAGCCGAAATTCCCCTGCCCTGGCGCTGACCTGCAATAGGGACCCGCTAACATTTGCTTCAGGCTTCAGCCTCTTCTGCTCCCGGTGGCCCAGGCCTGGACGAACACCCTGGGGCAAGAACCGCAGAGGTCTCGGGTGTTTTACAGGCATTTTAGGGTAGAGGGCTGTGGCTCCAGGGCTCAGAGGGGGCTGGGGTAGCTGGCCAATCCCTGGGCATGAGTAGGGGTCTTGGGGACCCCAGCTAGGCAGTGATTGGTCTGTGAGAGACTGAGATGCCCACGGAGGAGACCTGATGTGCCTCATGATTACAACAGCCAGCATTTATTGAGTGCTTACTATGTACCAGTTATTGTGCCCATTGCCCTGGGAGCCTCCAAATCTGAGGGCAAACCATAGTGACCAAGGGTAGGCCTCGGAGCAGGGAAGTCGGGATAGGGCAGGCAGGTAGCTAGGTAGGTGCGATTGGGTGGCCCGGGTAGAGGTTTCTACCCCGAACCGTATTCTCCGGGCCAGGAGAGGCGGGACGCTGCTGGGCGCCAGGAGCGGGGCCAAGGCGTCCTCCCTCCCTGCCTGCGATCGGCTGTGGCCGGGCAGAGGGAAGGCCAAACAGGTTCCAGTGACATTCCCACTTCTTCGCACTGGAACGCCAGAAGAAAGCAGACTGGGCAGTGAGGGCCGCGAAGGCCAGGCCTGGGCGGATGGCGAACGCTCGGCGAGCCGAGGCCAGGCTCACAGCCAGGCCCGGGGCCCCGCGTCCTGCGCCTCCTCCCGCCCAGGGCGCCGCCGCACTGCTCCAGGCGAGGTGCGCCTCCCTCGCGGTGCCAGGGGGGCGCCTGACCGACTCCGGGGCCGCGGCAGCCGAGGAGGGAGTCTCCGGCTTCTGAGGCCTGGTGCGCGCCCCGGGCAGCAGCAGGGCGCAGGCCGGGCGGCCCTGGGAGCACTCAGGCCGCTCCCGGCCCCGCCACAGCCCGCGGGGTTTCTCCAGCTGGCGGTCCGAGGCCGCTCCCGAGAGCAGGAGTTCTGCTGCATTCACTGCCTCCCCTCCCATCCCCCTAAAGCAGGGGCTGAGACTCGCCGGTGACCCCGTGCCGTGCCCCGAGAGGGTGGAAAAAAGCAGGCGCTGAGCTCTGTCTGGAGACAAAAGGCCTCCGCGCTCAGGCTCCTTCGGGCTCAGCCGCGGCGCGTTTCGCACCCGCCTCCACCTATGCAGAGGAGGCGGGGGCAGGTAGAAGTGTGCTTGCATGCGTGGCTTGGAGTAGAGAGCCTTGATTGATCCCAGAAATTGGACGCCTCCGAGTCCAAGGGCAGAGGCAGGGCCAGGGCATCTGCTCCAAAAATATATAGTCTGCCCCCAGCCCTCCCCGCCAGCCCCCATCCAGATATCCTTGTATAAAGGGGGCCCCCCTCGTTGCCGTTTTTTTCTTTCTAGTCTCCTTGCAAATCACCTGGCAGCTAGAAAACGCTCGTCCCTAATATCGACCTACGGAGGTTACTTCTTTCCCTAAAAACGACTCCGGCTTTCCTTCTTCTAGGAGACCTAAGGGAGACTTCACTGGTTTTAAGATTAAAAAAAAAAATCTTTAGAATCTCTCTGGGTGTGAGATGTGGTTGGAACAGGCAGAGTCTCCTGCCTCCCCACACGGACTCCCTGCTGCACCTGGAAAGCTAGTCCTGCGAAGAAGAAATAGTCTTTTCCTGCAGTCTATCATTTCGGTATTACAAATAACAACCGTAGAGCGAGAAATACCCCTGGCCTAAGAATATTGATAGATGATAGTAGCGATATTCACAATCGATCCTTTAATAGGCCAACGTCATAAATCATGTTCAATTCCCTGACAGCACAGTACTTCACTTAATAATATAATTAAGATTAAAACTCGAGAGGTATTGGAGGCAGCGGGTATTGATAGCTTCGAAAATTGCATTCTGGATATGATGGTGAAAGGGGAAGGGGACTTTGGAAAATACAACCCCCTTCCCAAAATGTGAGGTCTTCCCTTTGCTCCTGTCCTGGGAACCCCTTTGACCCTGCTCCCGCCCCCACACACACACACAAACACATCTCCCCCCCACCAGTAATCCCCATCTTTGATAGGTGAGCTGAGAGTAGGCTGGCTCTTTCCTAGAAATGTTAAGGAGGACGATAAAAAGAGATGGGGCTTGGCTTGGGTGGGTTTCCTGAATTTAGGAAACCTTTAAAGGTCCATTCCTTCAGCCTTGAATCTGGAGGGCGGGGAAAAAAAATGTTCAGGAGACCTAGGAAATGATATTGTTTGGTTTTTTCAATAGGATTAATTTCCTCGACAGTGTTTCTGAAATTACATATAAATCACTGAACATCTGCAGGTATATGCCAGTCCACTCCATCCCTGCAGTTTTAACTGCCCGTGAACCTTTCCAGCAATTGTTTTCCAGTCCAAATCAGGCCTCAGGATGGAAACGAAAACTTCACATGAAGAGTAAAACCAGAGGGGCAGGGTCCCGCGCAGGGGTGACGATCTGCTCTTTGCTTCATGGATAAAGCTGATCGTAAGTGTGGCTAAAATTATTTCAAAGAGCGGAATATTAATCAAGTCAATCAGAGCTGACAAATGAGAAATATTTGAAAGTCAGTGGTAATTTACAACTTTGTTATTAGTTAAGAATCGCCTGCCTTGTAGCAGTAATTAATAACACTTAGAGAGGAACCATTTGGAAATCCCCCTCCCATTCTTTTTATTTTCCTCTGTCTCTTAAGGAAGGAAAGAGAGAAAGGAAGCAAATGAGTGATCAGTAGAAACAGGAAAAACACTGAGTCGTTAGTGGGGAGAACAAAACTGGAAAATATAAAAGAAAGGGGAAAAAAAAAAAGATTAGCCCCATGGGGGGCCATCAGGAAATAAAGAAAATATAGGAGGAGGGGTAGTAAATCATAAGGGTAGTAACCATACCCCATGAGCAGGCTGGCTAAAGGTTGAATTTCAAATGGCCCAGAAACCCCATCAAAATGAACAGTGCTGCTAAAAAATCTTGAAAGTAGCTCAGCTCTGAATCAAGGCAGAGCTCAGGGCATTGTCTGTTTTGTTGTTGTTAACAATGTATTTCTTTATAGCCCAGGAGCAGACGTGTGCAGGCTCTTTCCCAAATTCCATCCCTGGAGACCGGACTGGCTTTCATGTTTCTGGTGTTAACTCTCCGCTTGGTCACAGACAATCCCCTTCCCCAGTCTTACACTGATTATTAGATTGTCTCAGCCCCACCTAAACAACACACCAAAATAATGACTTGTTGAAAAACTATAAATCATTTCAATGTCTGAGCTTGGAAAGCCATTTCAGTCAACAGGCTTGCTGTGAAAAGGTAAAGAAATTTCCAACCTTCTGCTCACTGAGGAAAAACTGCTACTTCCCTGAAGTTTCATTTGTTGGATGGGGGAATTTTCTAGATTGGTTAAAAAAGGATGGTGGGGGGTGGTGGATAACTTTGGCAAACTTTATCTGGTCTTTATTATAAGCCTCAGTCTTGTCTCATTGAGCTCAGGCTACAAAAGGTAGCTAGAGATTGAGATTTATTGGTCTCTAAATGAAAAGATTCATTTGATATAAGAGGTTAACTCAAAGTTCCTATACCGTGACTGGCTTCGGCAAATGCCTCTGTGGAGTCAGCACAAAAGCAGTTCAAAGAAATCTTAAAAACACACACAGATATAGACCCACAAACACACTCGCCCACTTAAGCCGCAAATGCAATTCTCTTTTCTTTGTTGTTTCTTCTGTCATTACAAATCTCCAGCCTCTTTCTAGGTGGCTGGGATGGTTGGCTCCCCCCATGCACACGCAGCTGAACTTTGCCATTTTATATCTTTTGCTTTTACTAGCAGTGAATGAAAGAATAAGGGGGGGGGAGGGATAAAGTAAAAGGGGAGAAGAGAACTAATTCAAATAAAGCAGAATACGTTTGTAAATGAGGTGGAGGGGAAAGAGAGAGAGAGAGAAAGAAAGAGAGAGGGAGATGTGGATGGAGGAAAGGAGCTCTAGGATAAAAGTAGGCAAACTGGAAATTGATGAGATGGGTTTTCAATGATTAGAGTCTATGGATCCAATAGGAATCTGCAGAATGTATGATTGTGTAGAGGGGACCAGGAGAGAGAGAGAATGTGCCAGAGACTTCAAGGGGGGAGCAGGGAGAAGACAGCAGGCAAGGACCTGAGATCCTGTGCAAGGACAGAACTATGGAGATGCTAATGAGGGAAAATTAACCTTCGGGTTGGGTCTGTGACATGGGCCTTCCATTGAATGCCTGACCCAGGGGCTGCAAGCGGCTTCGCTCTGTACCAGCGAAATGAGATAATCGCTCTGAAACCCACCAGTCTTGGTGCAAACGAGCTCTGATACCCTGTTGTTGAGAGTAACTAGCAGCTCCTCCAAAGAAAAAGGAAAACAAGTGAAAGCAGGCAGAACGGCAACCAGGCCCAGAGAGCAAATCTAGAGACATTGGGTGCATTTGTTCAACTGTGGAGCCCCCCAGGCTGGCACATTCGAGGAGGGAGGAGCAGGGCCTGGGAAATGAGAAGTATCTTCATCTCCCTTGCTCCAGTCTGCCACCAAAGGCCCCGGATAACTGGGCCTTGGTGAGGCAACACAAGGAACAAATGGATTTTACCTCCAGGAACTCGGCCACTGGGGCAGAGGATTATTGCTTGGCCAGAGGATTATTGCTTAGCCAGAGAAAATATATGGGGGTGGGGTGGGGACGGTGGGGAGGAGGGCTAAAGAACAGAGAGACAAGTTGAAGAGGACAGCCCCCCAAACAAACAAACAAAAAATTCAAAGGGAAATTTGAAAAGTGGAGTGGTTGTGGTTACCCGTCACAGGCATGGAGACATTAAAACACACACGCACACACAGGGATTTTATTAAACAAACAAGCCAACAACCAAACGCACATCAAAAACACATTTGTTCCTGCTGTCATAGGGAAAGAGGGTTTGAAATGATCGTGGGGTTCTGGTAGGGATCCTTTCGGCCTTTATGGCTGTGGACTCTCCCCACCCCTCTCAGCCTTTTCACAGAAATCCGAGAGTCGCGAAAGGCATGGATGGAGCGGGAACCTCCCAGAGGCTGCGTGGGGAGGACTCCCTGTTGGAGGCGAAGGGGTCGTGTTTCCAAGTAGAGACATCAACAAACCACAGTCTTAGTGACAGTGACAGCACAAAATTATGTTTAATGTTGCAAGGGGGAAAGGGGAAATATAAAATTAGCACAGAGAAAATGTTTCCCAGACCTTCTTTACAATTAGGGCAGTGGCATATGGATGGGCGAACGGCGAGGTCGAAGGCGACCTAACAGACCCACAGCACTGGGTGGAGGCAAAGGTCCCTCCAGTCCCCGGGGTCCTCATTCCCTGGGAGGAAAAGGAAGGCTTCTGGAGGGAGGTTAAGGGCACTCTGCCCAATCGCTTCACTTGGTTTAGAACCTGTTTTTGGAGAAGAGAGGATATTCTAGACATTCCATCCTGGTGGAGATTGACAGTTCAATGACTGGCCTGCTCAGTCCCAAAGCCACAGGGTTTTTAAATTAGTGATGAAGCTGGTGAAGGGGTGGGGGTGGGGGGAGGGCTGGAAAGAGGAAAAGGAAATGGGGGGGGGATAGATGTGTTGTTCCAGACCCCTCCCCCATCCTTTTAGGAAACTGGGTGGCTATAGGGAGAAGGTGAGGGGAAGTGAGAATTACTTAATAAATTAGCAAGCCTCTCTTTGGAACTTGGAATCAGCCCTGCCTCAGTTGCCCAGTACAGGTGGGCAGGACTCTGAAGCTTTCTCCTGAGCCCTGGAATCTCCATAGGCCCATCCCCACCCCTGCTCAGGACCAAGGGCAAGCAGATGCCTGCCAGGCGGTGGAAGGCATTTGCCCAGAGAGAGCCAGGGAGGTGGGAATGGTGGCATCTTCAAGAAGGAAGCAGTCTCTGTCAATGGCAGAGATTATATTTCCTAAGCTGCTTATTTAAAGAGACAGAAATAAGAGAGAGAGAGAGAGAATCCCCCCACCCCCATCCTGTTGTGGTTATAAAGAATATAATTTTGCTTTGTCTAGAAACCACTGTATTATTGTGGTTATTAAATGCAGTTTCCCTTCTTAGTGTTGGGCGGGGGGTGGGGGGGCGGTGAGAGGGTGAATGGAAAATTCATTTTTCAAATAATACAAATGTATTTTTAAAAACGAAACCTGGATGGAAAGGCAGATGAGAGACTGCAGTAAGAGGGAGAAAAAGAAGGAAAACATAGAAAACAGCCTGGTTCTTTAAAGACTAATCTGTGCAGAATGATCAGGAAAAACAACTTGGGGAAGAAGAAAAAGCAACTGCCATTTCTCCTGCGGTGGTGGCTCCATGACCTTAGGGAAAATGAGGGAGCAGCTATACCTTGAGGCTGTAGTTTTACACTTTGATTTTAGCAACAAGTATCAAAAAGATCTAAACTAATTGATTGTCGAGTTCCTTGGCCCTTCTCCAAAGAGCAATATAGATTTAATTGTATGTTGCTTAAAACTTCATTTCTCGAACAGTGTGAGACATGTAATAAAAGTCATAAACCGTATCGGAGAATTTTTTTTTTCCCCCACAAGCATAAATGCCCAGCTGACACTTGGAAATCTTAGCTAATACTCCTAATGGGTTAAAAAAAAAAAAAAAATAAGAAGAACCCATCTGAGAGAGGTAGCCACGTAATAAAATCTAAACTGTTAATCCATTTTAACTCATTCAAAAAAGAACCTGCGGTTGCGGGAGGGACGTTTTGCAGAGGAGGGGTCGGGGTGAGGAGACCCCACATCAGCCATCTGACTTGTTCAAACGCGGTCCATCTAAACCACACTGCCCTAAAGGAAAGCAAGGTCTGGCCTTCCAAAAGACACCAGAAATCTCTCTAGCCTGGGAAACGGAGCTGAAAGTTGCAGCCAAACTGCCTGGCCCGAGCTCTCCTCTCCCCGAGACTGGGAAGCCACTCGGCGGCGGCCGTCGTTCTCCTCCGGCCTCAGCCCGGCTTCTCCCGAGGGAGAGGGAGAACTGGAGGCGGGCAGGAGCTCCCCAAAGCTGCGCGACGAAATCGGCCCGTGCCCCTCCCCGGCAGGCCCCCCTCCCCATTGTCCTCCGCTCTCCCCGACCCCCAGCGGCTGTTTCGTCTAAACCAGCCCCCGCGGCCCCCCCACCAACCCCTCCCGAGCCCTGGGCATCTCCGAGAAGAGAAGGGTCCCAGCCACGCCTGCACTTCGGTCGGAGATCAGCCACAGCCGCCAAGTTCGAAGCCGCCATCAAGCTGGTGGCCGCGCCGGTTGCGGGCCGTGCCCTGTCATGGCCACGCGGGCTGGCTGCAGGCGGAGATCTGTAAAAATCCACGTGAGCCGCCCCCTCCTCCTGCTGCCTGCGGCCCCTGACACGGCAGCATTGAAGCCGGCCCGGAGGTCCCCGAGGTCTCCGAGTGTGACAGTACTCGGCATAGCGGGTAGATGGCACAATTTTCTAACATTTAGAGAGAGGAACCCACGCTGGGAGCAATAAGTCCATTTAAAAGCCCTTTATTTAAAAGGAACAAAGATAACTGACAAGCGAAGTACAGAGACATCTCAATGAAATTTCCAAAGAAGAAAGAGAAATCAGAGGCCAAAGCAAATGCGAACTGGGCTTGATGGAACAGGCTAGCACTTTCCTCCCCCTCGAAAAGAAAGATAAAAGACAAAAAGAAAGAGGTGGTGGTCACTGGGGCTGTGTGTGTTAACGATCACAGTCCAAACCAAATTCTAAAAATCCACGGCCACAAAAACTTGAAAATGGCCAGGTGGGCTCTGCTGGGGCAGGTGGGAGAGAAGCCTGATCTGTTTAGGGGAAGAGACTTGGGAGTTTTACGCCCCCGCCTTCAAGCCTACACCGTAACCTTGGATTACAGCCGCCTCTGCTTTGGATTGGCAGGGTTCAGGGAGCCCAGGGAAGGTGGGTGTGCTGGGCACCCGCTCTGGGCACACTGGGGCCTCTCTGAGGGCCTGGGGCCCGAGGTCTCTGTCTTGGAGCTGCCTCCCCTAGAAGAGTGCCCAGGGCTGGGTTGCAAATCCAGCGAGGAAACCATGACCTAAGATTTGGTCCAAGTCAGGGTACTCAAGAGCCCACTCGCAGACTGAAACAACTGCCACCCCTTCAAAACCAAGAGGGTCAGGAGAGCACCCACTGATGTCTCCCGGCAAATCCAAGACAGCCCACACTCCATCGTGTGATCTAACACGGTCACCACCAGCTCCCCACCTCCAAACCTCCATGCCAGGTCCCCCACGCCCTCCAAGAGACCTGCAGGCCGAGAGGAGACAGAGGAGGGGGCAAGAGGCCAGGAGAGGGGCGATGCCCCTCTGGTCTTCCCTGCTCGGCGCTGGCCCAGCAGAAAGGGTGAGGCGGCTAGCGCCCGCGGGGGGTCAAATGATTGTATTTGGGTGGGTGCTCGCCGACATATTTGCTGAGTAAACCTCCCTCGCTGTGCTGAAGGCGAATCCCCGTTGATAAATCCATCATTACCGTTCGGATTCAGGGAGGCAGCCGCGCCACTAAATTCATCTTACATTTGTAGCACTTTAATAGACATTTATTAAATGCTTTTAGAGAGAGGCATGGGGCGCGTGATTACATCCTAGTTATAGACAGAACATAAAGACCCACGTTAACACCCATTTGCAGGAAGGAAGGAAGAGGTGGGGAGGGGGTAGTAAGGCAGAGGGATAAAGCGAGGAGAGGCGAGGAGAGATGGGGCGGGCAGGGGCACAGAGCCTGGGTGTTATTAGCAAAGGCTGCCCGGCAGGGAGCAAGACAAGAGCCACAGGAAGTCGCGGGCTGCGGAGCGGAGAAGTCCCCGCTCGCTTGGCAGTTCCCTGGGCTTCCCCTTCCCTGGCGCCCCCCTCCCCCACGCACTTGGCAGCGTGGGGGGCTCCTTTTCTCTCTACCAGGGCACAAGGGATGTTTGCGCTGCCTCCGTCGACCCCCTTCTGTCCCCACCCCCCAACACCTCCTTTACTTTATTCCAGGCCTCTCCAACTGAGCCTGCCTGGAGCAGCCAAACTAGGGGGAGAGGAGCCTCCGCACTTCAGGACCCTAAGAGTTCCCTTAAAGCATCCTCTCATCCCCCAAAACAGCCAGACTGCTGAGCCAGGCTTCCTTCAGCACAAAGCAGTCCCCGTGGCCACGGGGCACGGTATCCTTGCTGCTCCAAGGGTTCCTTGGCCTGACTTAGTCATGCCCGTGGATCCCTCCTCCTTCCTGCACCAGAAGGGCTCCAGGCCACCTTTGCACCACGACCACCTCGTGCCTGGAGACCTGCCCCGGACTTTGCCCTGCTTCCCTTGACCTCAACCTCAGGAGCTGGGCCTGCAGGAATGCCTGGGCCTCGAAAGGGCCTAACGCCTTCCTGAGCGCCCCCAAGGCCTCATCTAAAGGCCCAGTCGCCAAGCTCCATCAGTTCTGTGAGTGCCCTTGCTCCCCTGGGACACAGCCACCGACCTGGGCCAGGAAGGCAGCGGTCAGGACTCCCGGCCCTCCCTGGCTCTTGGTAAGGAACACTTCCGCTATCTCAAAGTTGCCATAAGAAAATAAATACAAGTGACACTGTGCTGGGCCAAAGCTCATTAGTTCGTTGTCCAGGGCTAATAAAGGAACAGAAGCGCAAATTATAGAGTTCAGCTCCAACACACGCTCTGTCACCCGAGATCAGCGTACCGCGAGCCTGATTCCAATTGCTCTGAACTTGCTGCGCAGTTTGCCCCCCCACCCCCTCCTCGCGAGCAGGAGGTTGGTGGAAAAATATAGTTCCAAAGGGGGTAATGATCAAGCTTTTCCTCTCGGAAGCCTGCGCCACCTCATTTCCCATCAGTAATCCCAATAAAATTAACGTCGTGGCTGCAATTGAAAAGAGGAGGGCCCGCGACACTCCTGAAATAACACACTCTCCCCCAGCAAAAGGTAAAAAGCAAAACGGCCCTTTGTTCAGCTAATTAACGAAGGCCCAACTCCGAAAGCAGATGTGTTTGCTTAGCTAATCACAAGCATGTTTCTTTCAAGGAACGTCATTTCGAGGGGGCCGCTCCGGGGGATGGGAAAGGGGGACACAGCACCCCCCCAGGCCCTCTCTGCCTCAGGGGTCTCTCACCCCAGACTAAGATCCAGAGGCTGAAACCAGGCAGCCCATCTCTCACACCTTTCTCCCCCTTGGCCCTACCCCAGAGGCCCAATAGGCACCTCAGAGCTCGACGGAATGCCAGGCCTGCAAGACACGAGGGGGAAAAAAATAATAAAAGTTTTAATGACACAGATGCCATATTAAATGAGGCAGTTTTACAATTCACTTTGAATAGGACGCTAACTTATTACAAGTGTGTTATCAGAAGGACGATAAGATTTATAACTCCAAGAGTCAGCTTTTCGCCTTAATGACAATGGATGTTAAGGGGAGGAAATCTGTTCTCTATTAGAGAAGATGAGAGTCCCTTCCCTGTTTTCGGGCCCTTACAGATGGGTCCAGGAGAGCAGATACCAAGCCCCTTTGTGTCTCCTTATGAAAAATTATCTCTTTCCCCTTTGGCTATGAAAATGGGTCTCTTTGCTGGGTGAGCACCTCGCTCAGCTTTTGAGCTTGAGCTTGAGAGAGGGCAAAAGAGAGAGAGAGAGAAAGAGAGAGAGCGCGCGGACAGAGACAGGGATGGGGATGGAGGTGAGGGGGTGGGGGCGGTGCTCAGCCCTCCGGTTCACGCAGCAAAACTATTTCCCCGTCTTTCTTTGCCATACAAAAGATGGCTTTCCCCTAAACCAACACAGTAAGCAAACTTTAAAAAACTGGGGTCCTATTACAAACCAACGCCCAGCACTAACTGCTTTAAAATTACTGCATAATTAGATTTAGTTGAATTTCACCATTAATTAGGCAGCCGCACTGCAGGGAGCCTTTGAAATCTGAGAAAATGGGAAAAATCATCTGAAGCACGTTTTTTAAAACCCAACTTCAATAAATCTTGACGAGGCCCAGAATTCAGAGAGTACCTCGCTTCCCTCCCAGGCGGCTGAGGGTAGGGGTCTCCAGGCCCGGGCAGGGGCTGGAATTGGACATAACGGGCGATCCCCCCATCCGCTGAGAGCTCGGCCCGGGCCAATCCAATGTCTCTCCAGAGGCCCTCTGAAGACCCTCTCTGGGAGGCCAAGTCTGTCCCACGGCCGGCCTCGCCTGCTCAAACCTATTAAAGAAAGGGGATCCTCCGCTGCGGGCGCGCTCCTGCCAGGGACGCCATCCACGCAGGCTCACACATTTCTAGGGCCTGCGACCACCCGCCCGGAACCCGCTCTCGGCCGCTGCGCGCCCCCAGCCAGCCCTCCGCCCGGAAAGCCACGTTTGCTTTAACTTTGACAGACAAACAGCAAGTTCTGCCCACGCCCGGCGGGGTTCGCACCCCAGCCCCCCCCCCCCCCCCCCCCCCTCAGCTGGACCCGGCCGGCGCAAACCCCGGCGCAGCCCCTGCATTAATGAGCGCGAGCACTGACCAGGTCTGTAAATACTGGCCTCTCCCCCTCCCCCTATACCATTCAAACATTTAAGATGCTTTGAGGATACAGACTTTTGCTTTTTCTAATTTGGCTCCTGTTGGGAAGGGAGACATGAAATAAACTCTCCTAATTATATGGGTGGGGGGCGCAAAAGAGAAGGGGATACTGCGTTACCAGTATTTTCCCTGCGAATTCTGCTGCTTTAATTACAGAATAATCGAGGACCGCACTCACTCGCCAGCAAGAGTTTAAAAGAGGGTTTTCTGCCTGCAGATGGAATGGCCTTTAGCCGCCCCCCCTCTTTTTTTTTTTTTTTTTTTTTTTTTTTTTTTGTAACCAATGTGTTTTCTATTACCCGGCCCTGCCGTGCCTGGCAGCCCGGCGCTCGCCGTGCAATGGGAGACGCCATGTTGGCTCAGCTCATAGGACCAAGTCAAAAGCGAGCTTCGAGGCAGAGTTTCACACGCTCGAGCTCCCCCTGACCGCCCCCCGCCTCCGCCCCCCGCCTGTCGCCGCTTCGTGCACATCCAGGGAGTGCAGCTCCGCGCGCCCGGCACCCCGGACTTTCCGGGGGCGCTGGCGGAATTCCGCCGCACGTAAGTGGGGGGCGGGAGCTGGGGGGGGGCAAGCACTTTTCCGCAGCTGCTGCCAACTCCAGGCCCCCGTCCCTGCAAGCCGGCCGGATGCAAACGCGGCCGTCTCCGCGGAACCAGCCCCGGACGTCGCCCGCTAACTTTGAGCCCCAGCCTCTCGCGGCCCAGAAAGAACTAATGCTGAAAGGCCGAGGCAGGGCGACCGCGAGCCGAGCGAACGGACTACATTCCGCCCCCCCCTCCCCGCAACACACACCCCCAGCTCAGTCTTCCCCCAGGTTTGTTTGAAAGTGGCGAGAAGCAGCGATCGCCCCTCTCTCTCTCCTCGGACTATTGTTGCATTTCGCGTCTAACTGGGTTCTCTCACACCCCCGAGCGCTAAGAGGAGGGAGGAGGAGCGGGTTGGGAAAAGAAATAAAGCGAGCTCAGATAGATGGAAAAAAAAAAAAAAAAAAAAAAAAAAAAAAAACCAGCAAGGAAAAAGAGACACTTAAAGGGAAAGAGTCGCCATGTTTAGCAGCTTTTTTAAAGATCTCGTCAATTTCACACAGAACGCACTCGCTGGGTCCCAGCCCTCGTCTTTTGTCCAGTTCAGTTGCAGCAAAGATCTTTTGTTCTAACTCAGCGTGAAAAGAAAAACTTTCTTTAAATGCAATAAACTTAAACCAAACTCAAGACTCTAAACAGACCCTCCTCCGGCCACTCTAAACATATACAAGGGGTATTGTTTTAACCGTTTGAAAAATTTTGGGTCCTGTTTTTCTGCCTTGCAGACCCCAAGCTCATTGCTGAAACTCAGAGAAAGTGAGAGAGAGATTTCCAATGACTAGAACACATGCTTAAAGCATAATAAAACAGGGACTGTCTTTTGCTTTGAAAATCATAAATTATAATTTAATGCCAATAATAATTTACAACAAATGGCTGTTTACAATAAACTAACACAAAACAAACAAGGAAAAGGGCCTGTGTTTTACTTATTAGAGAAACTTCACACACTCACATGGATAGCACTTGCAAGAGGAGAAAATAAACAACCGACAAACCTCGAGCTAAAAGGTCAGCGATATTCTGCCCTAAGAACATACTTATATTTATGTATGTATATATCTACAGAAAGAAGCTGGGGGTCAGATGGAGGACTCTGCTCAGATGCACAAATCAGACAGATTTTTCTGGTCTACATGTATTGACTGGAACTGAGTATCAAAGTTTAATACACTTTACAAAATGATCCCTTTTCTTCCACCTCCCCTACCCACCCGCTTTTCAAATTAAACCACAACATAGTGAAGTATGGTGGTGGTGGGGGGGGTGCTGTAAAGCCTCAATAAGAACAAAATTGCAAGCTCCCACACACTGAGCTTCCTTCAAACCAGGAAAAGAGAAAGAGGAAAAAAAAAAAAACCTCCAAAACAAAATAGTTACTACTTCCAAATCAGCACACCCTGTAAAGTTTCCTTCCTTCTTTCTTTCTCTTCTTTTTCTTAATTTGGCTTCTA
The DNA here is from genome assembly GCF_004348235.1 of Phoca vitulina. Taxonomy (NCBI): domain Eukaryota; kingdom Metazoa; phylum Chordata; class Mammalia; order Carnivora; family Phocidae; genus Phoca; species Phoca vitulina. The sequence continues at coordinate 2,002,213 of NW_022589764.1, read as the reverse complement.
AGGACAAAGGATCCCAAGAGCAGTACAGATTGTATCTACACAATCCGAAATGTCAAAATGTCGATGTGTTTTTATGTACATAACTCCAGTGGAAAAGACTCCCTTGACCTGTGGTCATGCTCTCACAGAATGAACGTAAAGGGGGGAGGGGAAAGGCAGGCCAACGGCAAGTTATCATATATACACTAAAAACAGACCCTTCAGCGCTCTAAACTATATCACTGAATTTGAAATCCTCTCAACAACCAAGCTAGATGAGAACCACAGAGTATTTTTAAAAATCACACCTACTTAAGAAAAAACTCACTGCAAACAACTGCCCTCTATTTACAATGCTGTGATTAGCTTGCTAGAACTGTCTTTTGCTTAACTGTCAGAAATGTACAAAACAGTATTTTTTTCTGATCATAAAATAGATACTGATCTCAAGATTTCTAATACTTTCCACAATACCTTCCCTAAGCAGGCACTTAAGTGTGACAAATATAAGGGCCTTTTTTTTTTTCCTGGAAAATCCATTTTTAATTAAAAGGAGGATTAGGTGAATGGGGGTGGTTTACTATATCAGTATGGCACTTCCTAAACCATAGATAAACCATTAACTTCAGCTTCTCCCCCCCCCCCACACACACCCAAATTAAACAGGCAAATACACTAGTCCACCTTTGAACAAACTGACTGAGGGGAGTAAACAAATGGACCCCCGGCCTGGCTCAGCGAGAGCTCACAGGGGCTCTTCTGGATGAGAAAGACAGTGAGTGGGGACAGCCAAGCAGATTTCAGATATCAAATAATATTTTAATTTCTGAATACTTTCAATTTTCCTTGGAATATAACACACAAAGACTCGACCAAACAGTTCAGTTATTATAACTTTTACAGTATACAGAAATGTTGCACTTAAAAAAAAACCTTCAGTTTTTTTAAAAACACAAACTGTAAACTCTAAGATACTGAATCAATCACGTTACCTATAAGTGCCAACAGTGTTATTTTGTCATGCTGATTTCAATGGTATTTTTTTAAAAAGGGAAAATATCAACAATTATAATACAAAGGGTTTGCAAATATACAAACAGATATAGGATTTTCGTAACAATTCAAGAACTAAGCGGGACCCAATTCAAATTACAAAAGTTCACTTTTTATTCAAAACCTCAGCATGTGTCTTGGACACATTCCTTGGCTGCCAATAAATTCCACAGTTCATTCTCTTTCTTAAAATATTTTTAAAAAGCTAGGTTTGTCATGGTGTCTTTTTGGGGGGAGGGCAGGGTTGGGGAAGTTAAGTGTTGTATGTGGTTCCTCCAGTTTCAGATTAAGAGTGCTCAACTTCACCTAAAATTTTTGGTCACCACTTGTAAGTGCGTTTCCACCATCTTTGAGTTGCCTTTTAAAGTTTTATGTCTTCCTATGATATTTTCATGGACTCAGTTTTAATTCTTGCAGAACATATATTTTAAGGATTACACAGTTTTTAAGAAGCCAAGATTATATCAAAACTTATTATAGAACCACAGAATAAACTGGTTTGGAACCAGAAAAGTACAAAAAAGAACAGCTAGAGGTACATAGACACAGGACAATTAATAATTTGGAAAAAAAAAAGACTTACTTTCTCCATTCTGCTAATTTTCTCCCAATCTCCTTAAATGCACTTTTAGCAATATTTTTCAAAAATTTACCAAAAAAAGAAAAAGACTAATTTCCTTTTTATACAAAAATGATAAGTAGCAAGTTGTTCTGACCGACACAGGAGTTTTTTTTTTTTTTAATGCATTCTGTAAAAGTTCATTTGACAGTCTTTTTTTTTTTTTGAAATTCACAGTCCATTAAATTCTTCCCCTCTCTTCTTTTAGCAAACTTGTAACATCCTTTTATATCCTTTCTTAACAGAAGGAATTTAAGCAAACAAACCAGTCTTTTGCCTTTTCTTTCTCTCTGTTTCACTCCCCCTTCTTATTTTGATTTATTATTTATTGAATTGCCATATACGGCCAGTTAAAACTGCTGCCGGACAGTAACATATCCCGGATGAGGGTTTCGATGGGGGTTTTACCTACCAAACGGACGAAAAACAATTGCTCTATGACTGAGGAGGAGACCGTGCGGAGGGAAGGGAGGCGAAGCAAAAGCTTTCCGAATCGCGTTGGTTGGTTGGGGTACTGGCTCCTAACATATTCTTCCAAAGCACACTGGGACTTTTCCTGCAAGCTTTCCACATGGGCTACATCAGAGAGACCACAGGCATCTGGAAGAAAGTTAAAAAAAAAAAAAAAAAAGAAGAAGAAGGAGGAGGAGGAGGAGGAGGAGGAGAAGAAGAAGAATTCAGTCATCAGATTAAGAGGTTTGAAATGGGTCACATGAGGTGTGTGTACAGGGCTCGGTCAAACTGCCCCAACCGGAGTTGAAGCAAGTGCCTCTCTGTACTGAAAACTTGGGCGGAGGGGAGCTGGCTGGGGGGCGGGGAGGGGGGAAGGAGAGCACGAGATGATCCTGGGGTATTTGCTTTAAAGTCAAACACAGCTCTGAGCACTGCAGGCTTTCACTGTCCCAGTCCTCAGACTTGGGCACTGGGAGGCCCAAGCCAAGTGCATTGGGTGAAATCTGGCTCAAGTCAGTAAACAGACAGACAAACAGATGAAACCAAAACTGCCAGGGCTCCTCCCCCTCCTCCTCTGTAAATAATAGTTTGGCTTATAATTATATGGGGGGGGGGAGGGCAACAACCTGGCCCAGCCTCTAGTAATGGCGTCCACGACCCAGCCTCAGATTCTCCCCAAAGAGGGCGACTCATTTTTCTCCAGTCTTTGAAACTGATTTAAGTGGCCCTTTAAAACTGATCTTGTCAGTACAGCCCTATTGAAGGGCAGCCATGCAAACTGTGATCTCTCTGTTCATTTGAGCTGTTTCTTTTCCCCCTTTTCTTCTCTCTCCCTTTTTCTCGTACCCCCCTTTATGTATTTATTTATTTATTTTTTAAAAAAACCCAGGTCCCTCCAAGAAGAAACCCCTCCCTGTTATCTTCAGGAAAACACTTTTCTCTTTCGGATATGGGAAAAATACAATAAGTGCCTTTGAAAAGAGAGGCTTCTCAGTGAAGGCAGTGCAGGTTGTGACCTGACCTTTTTGGGTTCCCCAGACAAGACTGGGGCTACACATGCATATTGTGCATCCTTAAAACAGCCGCCACTGCCTCCAGCCCAAGAGCCAGAACACACATGCAATTTCCTCGTGTGTGTATCTAGGACTCCGCATGTAAAGAATGCATAGGTGTCTGTGGTCAGGAATTAAAAGATCTGTTTGCATAGGACTCCCTCCCTCTGCATTGGTACACTGTGTGTCTCCCTATGAATCAGATAAGAGGGACCTTTATCTCTTTGTGAGGCGATTTGCATTCTCCACACAGGCCTCTACATTTTGCAAATAGTAATAAATTAAACTGTTACGACAGTATCAGGCATTTCTTTCCTTGAAAGACCAAGGGTAAGGCTAAGAGCTAACAATGATAGCGAGAAATTAACAACACCCCCATCATCTGGGATGTTGGGCTGGGTGTAGCAGGGTTGTGGGATGGAGGTGAAGGTGGCTGTGGGGTAGGGGAATATCCTGCCTGTACATTTGCATCAGGCAAATGTTCTAGTTATGACAGTTCCCCTGAGAAAAATACTCCAGATCCAAGCCTCTCTCCATACAGCTCTTCCTTGCCCAGACACTGCCCTTTAATTGATTACCTAAGGACTTTCAAAGGCAGAATTTGGGGTGGCTGTTGGGGGGGGGTTATGTGTGAAAAACAGCAACGTATAACAGACAGTGGGTTAAGGACTCAGAACCTGCAATCGATTGAGCTAATGATTGGGGTCCCCAGATTTCCTTCAAACAATAAAGAAGAGATTGTGGGTCTTTTTGTCTGCCACAGGAACTACTCAGCTCTCCTAATGTCCGGATTACAAGCTGTGGAAACTGCAGTTTCTAGGGTCCAAGCCCTACCAACATCCAAATGTTTGTTATTCTGAATTAGGAACCCCTCTCCCCTCTCAGGCATGACAAAGGGATCAGCTGACAACTTAGACCAAGAGTGTGGAGGGGGTGATTTCCACCCACTTGGGATAGGCTGAACTCAGCCTGGAGGCAGCCAAAAGGCTCAGGTGTGGCCCAAAGTGGAAAGCCGGACACCTTCAAAAATCATTTGGCCTCAAGAGTTAATTAATATTAGATCTATTACTCACACAGGTTAAACTACATACAAACTAATTAGATTTCATAATGCAGTCAGTGATGGTTTTATATCTCTGGCAACATGCATATCCAGCCCAAGTTGGCATACACTTTGGGTTGTTCGAAAATTGCCTTAAGTGTTTGCCTGGGCAGAGGAAGCAGGAGGCCAGAGTCTTCCACCCCTTGCACACATTCTGAACAGTTATGATGGCCCCTTTCTTCCTCTTGCCCCTTCCTGACAACTCTTCCTCCTCTCCTGGCAGGTCTGCACTGTTTTAATAAGAATAGGGTTTAGAAAATTGCTGCCCTCGGGTTGGATTTGCCTGGAGCTCCAACTCCTACTGGGTTAGCAGACAAACTTTTCCCCTGCAGGGGCAAACTTTCCCCTGCAGAGAGGATGCCAGGACAGCACCAGTGCTCAGAGGCATCTCCTGGAGGCTCAGCCAGGGTGACAGAGAGAGAGCCATGGGGTAGGGGAGACTGCACAGGCTCAGCTTGCCCAGAAGGCCGGGGCTGAGGGAGGGAGCAGGGACATGCATCCCAGTCTGGCAGGCCCCAGAGGCTTTCCCATGGCCCATTTTTCGAGCTCGTGTCTGAAGCAACCTTCCTGAAGTCCACCCTTCCTCTCTAGTCCCCTGGACGGGCCTGGAGAGGCCCAGCACCTATACAAAGTTCCCACTCCAAGTTTGCACTCAACAGTTTGGCCTTTCAAGGGGGAGGCTGGGCTCACTCTGGGGACTCCCAAGTTCTCGGGGCCCTAACTCTGAGCTAGGAGTCCTTGGGCAGGAGAGGGCAGGGCTCCTTCCTACCTGAGGTGAACAGGACTATGGCCTTGAGACAGCTGTACTCGGCGGAGTCAACGTGCAGCGCTTTGAGCTTCTCCACTTGCTCTTGGAAGATCCGTATGTGGTCCATAAAGGCGACCACTCGGTCGGCGGACATGGGTGAGGCGTGTAGGCCGGCGGCGGCCAGGAGCGGGGCGACGTGGAGGGGCATGGAGCACTGTGCTGCATTCAGCACGAACAGCTCGCTCCAGGTGAGGCGAAGCAGGGCCACCTGGTCGGTGATCTGCAGGTCAGGGAAGAAGGGGATGTTCCGGGCCCACTCGACGGCGCTGAAGAGCATCCGCGCGGCCAGTTCGCAAATGTTCTCGATGCCCATGATGTTGTTGGGCTGCATGCACTGGCTGCCGAAGCGCGACGTGGGATAGGGCTCGGCGCGCAGCAGCAGCGAAATATATCCGGACAGGTACGAGTGGCAGTTGAGAGGGTCCCCGTTGGTCAGCGCAAACTGCCCGTGGGTTGGCTGGGTGGGCGGCATCCTGCCCCTCTGCACCGCTGCGGGGAGGAAAGGAGACACCCCGCAGTTAATGACCAGCCTCATTCCCCAGCTCCCCCGGCAGGGTCTGCCCCAGCCCGACCCCCACCTGACCCAGACCCCGCGCCGCGCCGGAATGGGCAGGCCTGCCCCTCTCACCAGCGCGCCAGGGCCACAGACCTGGAAGTCGCCGGGAGCCCGGCAGCACTCCCCTCAAGCCACCACCCAGGCAGGCTCTGGCGGCCTGAGCCGCACACTTGCCTCCGAGGCCCGCCCGGGGCTGGGCCGCCGAGGACCCAGAATTGACCAGTTTGCCTCGGGGTCCCCGGCACTGTGGGCGGGATGTAGCATTCTGGGGGCATCTTTCTTCTTTACTGCTAAACAGCTGATATTTCTTATTGATTGGAGGAGAGGGAGCGGGAGGGGCGAGCCTGGGGGGGAGGGTGAGACGCTTTTGCAAAAGACACAAGGGTTCACCCCAGACGGCCTGCGGCCACCCCGGAACAACTCTCCCCCAAACCCCGCAGCCCCAGCCCCAGCCCGGCGGGGAACCCCCCGGTGAGAGACGAGCGGAAAGCCGAGGTCTGGCGGCAGCCTAATCAGTGTGCGCGAAGAAAGAGAGACGGAGGGAGAGGGCGGAGAGAGAGGCCGGCCGAGGCGAGAGGAAGCCGGGGAGAGGCGGGGAGCAGGCGGCCGGCGCCGGCGCAGCCCGGGTAGGGCCCGAGAGGGCCGGGGAAAGCTGGCGAGGCTCGGGCTCGGGCTGTTATCTGACGCCGGACCGGGAGAGTCGCTCTCGCAGAAACACAAAGAAAGCCCGGCGTTCGCTCGCCCTAGCCCGGAGCCCGCGCCCGGCGCCGAGCGCGCCATTGGCCGAGCACGGCTCGCGGCGCTCGGCGAATTTTATATCACAAAGACCCAACTCGCGCAGAGCGAAAGCAGCCGCCGAGGGCCCCTCGCCCACCCTTCCCTGCTCCCTATCGCGCTCTCCTCCTTTCAAAAGTGAAAGGAAAAAAGAAAACAGAGGTATTTTTTTTTTTTTTTAGCAGAATGTTAATCCACGGAGGGTCACATGAGCGCTGCCCGGGCAGCAGCGTTAATACGGCGAAGTGCATAAAATTGCCATTTGTAATTTGAACCTCCTGTACGAAAGTACAATCTCAGGTTGTTTTTTTTTTTTTTTTTTTTTTTTGAGAGGGGGGGGGGGGGGGAGGGGGGGGGGGAGGAGGGACATATGTTGAACATGCAGGAAAAACAAGGGGAGAGAGAGAGAGAGAAATCGAGAGGAAAGGCAAAGAAGTAAACCAGGCTTTAAAACAACAACAGACAACACCCCATCCCTCGCAGAAAGGCGAACTCGAATGAACTCGCAATCAATGCAAAGAAAATGAAACAGCCCGAAGAGAAAGTAGAGGAGGAAATCAGTCGGCCAAAGCATGCGGATTTGGGGGTCTGGGTTCCAGTGCAGAACTTGCTTCTAGTATAAAACCCCTTTCAGCTGCAACACGAAGAGAAGAGCTTGGGGCTTCTGCGTCCTTACCCAGAGCAGGCTAGCCAAACGCACCCAGGGCCCCGGGACCCCAGGCGAGGGGGGGGGGGGGGAAATGAGAGGCCGATACCTTCCCGTCTCATGCCCACTTTGAGGCACTTTTTGAGGCGGCAGTACTGGCACTGGTTGCGGTGGTGCTGGTCGATGGGACAGTTCCGGTTGGCGCGGCACGTGTAGCTCAGGTTCCTCCGCACGCTGCGCTTGAAGAAGCTCTTGCAGCCCTCGCACGTGAACTGGCCGTAGTGCTTGCCGCTCGACTTGTCCCCGCACACCACGCACTCGATGTGCTGCTGCTGCTGCTGCTTGTCGCCGCCCGGGCCGCCGGGGCCGCCCTGGCCACCGGCCGCCGTCTGGGCCGGCGTGCTGGCCGGGCCCCCTTGGCCCGGCGTCTGTGGCGTGTGCGGGGCGCCGGGCGGCGGGCCGGGCACAGGCGGCGCCTGCGAGGCCTGGCTGCCCTGCGAGCCGGGCACCTCGTCCTGGGGGTCGCGCCACGTGCTGACTACCATTGCCATATCTATGGGGGCCGCGTCCGGACTTCCTGCTCCCCTGGCTGCGGGCGGCGGCGGCTCCCGGTCTCGGGCTCCGGCGCGCCGCCTTTTGTGTGTGCGAGGGTGCGAGAGGGCGCGGGAGGGCGCCCCGGGTGGCTCGGGGGCTGGTTGGTTGAGGTTGATTAGTTTTTCCTTTTTTGTTTCTGCTTTTGCAAAGTTTTGTCGATTGCTTGTCTGGCCCGGTGTGTTTGTTTTGTTTGTTTCCCTCGGCTCAGCTTTGTTGCTTTCGGGGGGCTTTCCGCCCGGAGGGGAGGGGAAGGGGCCAGGGGAGAGAGAGTGGGAGCAGAACGTGGAGAGAGAGGGAGGGGAGGGAGAGCTGCAAGTCGATTGTCTGGCTTCAAGACAGAAGTAGGAGGCAAAAAAAAAAAAAAAAAATCTCTCCAAAGATCTCGCTCGCTCTCACTCTCTCCCTCCCTCTCTCGTTCACTCTCTCGCTCTCAGAGCTGGTGTGCCGAGGAGTTGGAGTAGGAGGAGGAAGAGGAGGAGGAAGAGGAGGAGGAGGAGAGGCGACTGTCCGGGGGCCAAGTCCAGGGCAGCCCACAGTCAGCCATTCAGGAAAGCCATCGAAATCAGGAGGACTGGGAGAGCGGAGGCGCCGGTCGCGGGCGCGCCCAGAGAGCCGGGCAGGCCGGGGCGGAGGCCGGCGGCCCGCGGAGTGGCCGGAGCGCTGCCCGGGTCCGGGGGAATCAGCATGAAAGTGGTCCGCGTCGGGCGCTGCGCGGCGTCGTCCTGGCGCTGGGCCGCCGCCGCCGCCTGCCACGGGCGCCCGGCGCGCGCCTCGCTCGCTCCGGCCGCCGCCGCCCGCCTTCGCCGGATGGAGGCCGCTCGCCGCTCCCTGCGGGCCGCCCGGGCCGCCGCCGCCGCAGGAGCCGCCGCCGCCGCCGCCGAAGCCGCCGGGTCGGGCCCGGAGCCGCCGCGTCTAGCGCCGCCGCCGCCGCTGAAGCCGCTGCTGCCGCTGCTGCCGCCGCCGGAGCCGCTGCTGCTGCTGCTGCCGCCGCCGCCTCACACACATAGGGAAAGAGTCAACTCGCCGGCGGCGGGGGAGAAATGATAAAAGAGAGAGAGGAGGGCAGATCACCACCTAGAAGCACATCCTTCGTGCGCAGAGGGGGGAGAAAAAGACGGAGAGAAAGAATGAAAGAAGGGAAAAAAGGCAGCACGGCACCCGGAGAAAGGAGGCAACTCGGGGAGAGGAGGAGGAGGAGAAGAAAACACACACGCGCGCACGCACACACACACCGCGGAGAGAAAAGAACAGAGAATCAAAGTGATCAAATATGCTAAAAAGGGGGGCGCGGGAGGGAATGCGATTTATAGGCGCCGGGGCTGGCAGAAGTGGCTTCTCCGCGATCAGCTCACTGAGCTCTCTATATAGTGAACTTTGACACGACTGCTGCAACTTAGCGCACGTTGCCATGGTGACGGCGCGCCTTATAAGGCAGCAGCCGGGGTTGGCCTGGCCAGGCGCGCGCGCGCCGCCCCCTCGTCGTCATTGGCCGGAGCGCGGCGGCCCCGCCATGGCGGCCGCGGGCTCAGCCCGGTCCTAGCGCGAGCGTCGTCGCGGCCGCGGCGCGGGGAGCGCGGGGGGCCAAGGGGGGCGGGGAGGGGGCGGCCGCGCCGCCACCACCGCCAGGCGGGGGATGGGCCCGGGCCGGCCCCGGGCACGCGGCCCCCGAGCTCTCCGCACCCCGCACCGGAGGTTTCCGCCCCAGCGGGGAGAGGAGCGCGGCGCGCACACACAACGCCTCTTAAAGGCTCCGCGAGAGGCTTTGGATGGAATCGAGGACTTCGCCTCCCGCAACTTAGCGATGCCACGAAATCCGCCGCTCGCGCACCACCCGGGACTCCAGGCGCATCTTTGTGCCCACAATGCCAGAGAAAGAGAAAAGTTCCCCGGTTTCTTTGCAGAGGGGTAATGGGTGGGGGGGGGCAGGAAGGTGCCGCGAGCCGAGCTTGGAGGCATTTACCAATCGAAAGATTTGGTCAAATCCGGGTGATGGTGAACCCTTCTCTTTATCAACTCTGATCACTTGCTTGGTTTTGAGGCTTATTTCTTTTTTCCCTTGTCGAGGAAAAAAAAAGTCGTTTAGCGTCTATCTTTTCCTTGTAGGGTTAACATTTCACAGGTATGTGGCCTGACATTTTAATTGCTCAAATAAAGCTTCTCGGATGCTGAGAAGCCCAAGTAGACTTCATCTCATTGTCATGACGCAATTAAAATCAATTTTCCTCAACTTTATCCTCTCTCATTAGTTATAGCTAACTCACAAGCCAACGTCCTGCCACACACCCAATCGTGGAGAGAGGTGAATAGACCGTTCTGCCCGCTGATGGACAAGCGGAAGCAGCCTGCCAACCTCCCCTGTGCATACCCTCTGTACACACATGTAAGCGCACATGTATCAGATGCACATTTGTCAATGTACACAGACAAAGACTTCAGCGACTGTGCTTCTAGGTCATGGACCAGTTGAGTACGAACTTCATTGTTCCTCAAGTTCCTTTTAAGCATCCATATAGTCACTAAAACACAACCAGAAATTCTGCTCCAAATTGGGAATAATACCAAGTACAACTCACAAAAACCACACACAAGCCATAGTCTATCTCAAGAGATTCACTGCAATAAGAACAACTTCATAGCCTGTGCCATTCTGCTCAATGTGCTAAAATCATCAACATGGATGTGTCTCTGAATTCCAGGGTGTTTGGTTTTAAACATCAAACATCTAGAATTGCCCCCACAGAATACACTATATTTCAACGCAGTAACCTTTCGGTTTGATTATGAGAAGTTAGTGAATTGTGATTATTCAACATTTATGGAACAAAATTTTGACGCCATCATACACATTTTTGCACCGAGAAAAGCTGTAAACTGGTAAGCCAACCAGGTTTATGAACAATTAAAATATTTGACATAAAACACGCTAAGCTTCAGGAAACATGGACACATAAAGGGTAAATTAATGACCACAGGAAAGCATCCTTGATAGTTCAAAAAAATCGACGAGATGAAAGATTTTTAAAAAACCATAAACCAGACATATAATTGACCTGTGCTGGTGTGCACTTTGCATTCAGTACCCTTTACACACAGGCAGAATACAAGGTAGGTACTAAGTGAAGATGTAGACAGACAGGGGCTGGTTTTTAGGGAAGGAGGAACCCCCCCCCCTTACACTTCATTCCTGAAAGCTTCTTAGCCCTCACCCCTTTTCCGCTGAAATCACGTATTTCACTAAAGCTGCAGGTGCTGGGATTATTTGAAAGTTGTAAAAAAAAAAAAAAAAAAACCCACAACCCAACTATAGTGGACACTGAACTATCATAAACCTGGTGTGTAATGAGATTGCCACAGAGAGAAGGCAGGCTGAGAATTTCAGGTTGATTAGAGACACAATATAACTTTCTTTTAAAGAGGACAGAAGGATGGAAAAGAAATCATTTCAGAGAAGGTTTTTTTTTTTTTTTCCTTGCCTTTCAACCCCTATGATTCAAGGGATTGCCTAATGCTACAAATGTCAGTAGATTAGGGGCAAACTCAACAGAGATGTGGCGGGACTGTGTTGAAATAGGAAATCTAATGGGCATACCCATCTCAATTTCATAGAAGATGGGAATAATTGATTCTAGGGAAATCTTAATCTCGCCTCTTGAGTGCAGACACTTCCAAAGTAAGATCACCTTCTACAGACATGAAGTGGGAAATTTTTGAGGAGGAAGAGCCTCCACAGTACACTTAGAGATTTTTGGTATTTGAAGTGCGCTCTGATGGTCTCAGATTTAAAATGAAGAATTTCCCAATCTCTTACAGAACTGAAGCCTGCTAAAGCACACGACCACAGGGCTGCCATGAAAGTCAGAGGTGTTTCACTCTGCATTTTAGGATTCATTCAGTTATGGGATGCTATCAAAAAAATCCAAATAAATAAATAAATAAATAAATGACCCTATCAATTATAGTTAATTTTACTGCAGAGAAGAAGAGAAAGGACTGCAGACTGAGAAAAAAAAAAAAAAAAAAGAGGGGAAAATATTTTAAAATGTCTTCTTCAGAGATGCTCATTTCCCTTGAATAAACAGCTTTAAGACTAACAGATAAATATCAATATGTCGTTACTGTTAAAAAAAAAATCCAGCCCAGTCTTTTATTGTAGATGTAAATTTATTTTAATGAGAGGAATGGCAAGCTTTAATTTAGCTGGAGAAAGTTGGAAAAACATTTGTTTTACTCTGGTGAAAAAAAAAAAGAAAAAAGAAAAGTAAACCCACCCAGGAATATGATTTTCTTGCAGAAAGTGGCCTGATGGCTGTAATTCTCCCCAAATTAAATCACAATATGAATACAGACCCCAGCAAATGCCGAGTTTAACTCTGAACTCAGTAGAAACCAGTTCTGTCCACCAGGATTCATTGAATTCCTCCTTTCCCTCAATCTAGTCTGTGTGTGTTTTTCTCTTCCACCACACTGGAGCTCCATGAATAGGGAAAGGGGCTTCCATTGTGTCCCTCTGAACTTCCAAGTCAATGCAATTTTTAACCACTGGCTTGTGGTACTTTGAAAATCACCAGGGGCTGTCAGAGTTGGGTCCTCTGAAAAATTTACAGTGCTAAATCAGAGCATATGCTGGGAGGGAAAAAATTGCTTAAGACTGGAGCAAGTACAGTATCTGTCTGCCCCCTAGTGTAAGAGTCCTCGCTGCCTAAAATTCAACTTTAAAAGAAAAGGAGCTCTTAAAGGGAAACGACTTTGAGCTCACGTAGGCATAGGAGAATGAAACTTCTGTACATTTTAATCTGAATAATTCTTCAGGATTTAAAATTAATTGGCTCTAGCTTGGTTGGACCGGACTCAGATCTCGCCACCTCTGCGTTTCCCGAGTCACTGGCGGAGAGGTGATGGTTTTTTTTTTTTTTTTTTTTTCCCCTTGAACTGGGTTTATGTGCGTCCCCCTCACCCCCTCCTCTCTTTTTCTTTCTCTGTCTCTGTCGTCTCTCTCGCTGGCTTTTTAAAAATGAGGAACCGTTCCTTGAACGTTCTGGACAGAGCACAGAATTGCTTCTTAAGTCAGCCCGACGCGGTTGCAATAGACAGCAAAAAGGTAAACGTTTGCCTGAAATCCGCACGCCAGCTCCACCACCCCGCCCGATGGTGAGTACCCTTCTCGTCGCGATTCTCCTCTTAGCTTTAACCGAGCGCTCGCCTCCCCGAGCCGCGGCCGAGGGCGCCGGGCAGAGCTTTCCTCCCTCCCTGCCTGGCTGGCTGTCAGTTGCACAAGGTTGCAAAATGAAGCGCAGAGGCAAATCGAACAGTAAATTCTGATACTTAGTGCGAGCCTCGCAGCTCCTTTGCTAGAAAACCGAGTCGTCTGTTGCTTGGAAAAAAAAAAAAAAGCACCCTTATAGGACTGGCTTTTAGTTTTGCTCTATCGAAGGAAATGAGTTTGAGGAGACAGGACGAGGAGATGGGGAGGCACCGCAGTCTTTACGCTTCGGTTTAATCATATTTTGGCAGCTTTGCAATTGTATTTTCCCCCTCTTCCTCCCTCCACCACCTCTCCTATCACACACATGTAATAAAATATGGCAATGCATTGAATTGACTGCCCCCCCTCCCCAAACCTCTGAAACCACAGTCCTAGGCATTTCATACACGTTAGCAAACCGATATTTTGAAAAGCCCCAAGTCATCCCCAGCCCCACACAGCACAAGGAGAAAAGTGAGAAAGGAGAGAGAGAGAAAAAAAATACTGTAAGTAAACATACCAAAACCATATTTGCCTTGTTCAAGGTCCCAAACCGCTTGCATCTTCCTTCTAAACTGGAATAACTCTCCTTTAGTTTGGCGGGTGAAATAAACGCTTTGTTGGCCCCCTGAAAAGATGTGTCTTTGATAATTAAAGAGAATCTCCTCCTCGGTGTTTATCTAAGCGATTGTGCAAACTGATAAAAAGTAGGCACTAGCCTGCAGGGAAAAAGAGGAAAGGTGAAGGGAGAAATCTTCCACCTCAAGGAAGTGCTTCCCCATGTATTAGGCGTTCTCAGCCTTGGAAAACCCTGCACACTAACTTTAGAGAGACGAGGTTTCAGGGAGCTTTGTACATAGCTGCTGAGGAATGCAAGCCTCGCCTTTAAGAAAAAAACCCCCAAACCGTAGGTAGGAGATGTCTGGAGTGATCCTTGTCTCTCATCTCATTCCTTAGAAGGAAGAGTGCGTTGTTACACCTTGTTTGGGGCTGGAAAGACGAGACTTTAAAAACACCCGTCCAATTGAAAAAAATCTCCCAACTTAATGAGTTTAGTCGGAGGCTGGAGCAAACGGCTCAGCCTCAGCAGAAAACCGCCAACAACTATAGGCGATATTGCAAAGCAAGACGACCCGAGGCACAGCCAAATTCCACTGTTTGGGGTCGAGAGGGATGGAGGCTAATCCTAAAGCAAGTTGGAAAAAAACAGAGGTGGGAGAGGAGGGGGAAAAAGCAGCAGCCTAACAGACTGGCAGACAGGCTCCCCTCACCCTGGATCAAAGATAGAACTTGAAACAGGAGGGCAACATTTTTCCTAGGAATCCGTTGGAATCCTCATTTTTCTACTTTTAACTCGTGTCCCCCCAAGTGATTTTTCCCTCTCCCCTGCAGATGCCCCCCCTTTCCAGTCCCCATTCTAGAACTTTCCTGAGGAGGAAACCTATTTCTTTTGGGGGGAGGGGTTCCCAATTTCAAGTCTTCAAATAATGAATGCTTAATTAGCCCCCTCCCTTCACCCACCCTCCCAAATGAAAAAAGGAAGCAGGAATACAGTAACTAGACAAAATTGAGAATAAACTATGTTGCCTCTTGCAGTTTTAATACAGTTTTAACTAATGGATTTTTTTGTTTTAATAGAAGAATAATGGGGAAACACGGATCTTTTATTTTAGGAAACTGTTATGGTAAGATGTATGTCAGACTTGACAAATGGAACTAACGCTCTTCGGCTGCTTCTTGTCCTTGTCTTAAACAGGAATTAAGTTAAACACAGTGCTGAATGTTAATTACATGTTTACTGGCTAATGAAAATTACAAATGGTTTTGCCACCTCAAACAATGATGAAAACTCTGAAGACACTGTAATTATATACTTTGAGGGAAATAACTCAGAATATTGATCATAAGAAGTGTAAATCTTTTTTTAACTATTCATTAATACCATAAATATGGGCTACAGAAGTTTTTCCTTGTGGTTTGTCTCATCAGTTATATTGAGTGGATGGATGGTGAGGCTTCTCTGGGGAGGTGGTGAACTCATTCTCTTATAGAAGGAGGCCACTTGTGTAACTGGGGTGGGGTGCCACCTCCCTTCCGCCCCCGCCCCCTTTAACCCCGGCAGGAGGTCGAGGGATAGTTCAACAGGGGGGCTGGGCTCGG
Source organism: Phoca vitulina (assembly GCF_004348235.1). Lineage (NCBI taxonomy): Eukaryota > Metazoa > Chordata > Mammalia > Carnivora > Phocidae > Phoca > Phoca vitulina. Next base: position 1,987,175 of record NW_022589764.1, on the reverse strand, counting down.
GCAGGTGAAGGTGATCACTGCCCAGCCTCTCTCCTCCCCTGCCCTCCTCTCTCCTCTTCTCCCTCCTCCCTTCCCTGCCAGGTCTGATCGATGACCGCCTTCCCCAGCCTGGGCGCCTGTCGGATAACCTGGCATTCGGGTTCCTTATGGAGGACAACTCACCGCAACCCAGCGACGCTGCCCTGACAACTTAAGTTCCTTCCTTCAGAGGTGGCTAGGGCAGTTCATTGCAAGAGAAGAAGAAGAAGAAGAAAAAAAAAAAAAAAAAAAGTTGAGGTGGAGGGGGTTATTGGGTAAGGTGGCTCAGGCGGCGGAACCAGAACCGGTTTCCCTGGGCTGGGAGTAGAGAAGTGTTTTTTTTTTTTTGGGGGGGTCTTGTTTTAACTTTGGCCTGAGTTGTAACTCTGCACTCTGCACCGTGGCAGTCACTCCGATCTTGGGGGTCAAAGGTGAGGGCTGCACTAACCCTAAAAGGCTTGTCTGGCCTGGCCGGAAGGCCGAACGCGCAGAGGGGTGGAGGTGTCGTCAGCCATACTCCCTGGCGCTTCGGAGGGGGTGTCTGTGAAACCCACACGCGGGGGGCACAGAAAACCGAGAGCCGGTCTTAAGTGCAATATTGAGGATTTTTAAAAAGTGCCCTAGGCTTGTGGGACTGGAGTCCTCTTTTTCCCTGAGAATTCCCAAGGCGCTGGTCTTTGTCTTAGAAGGAATGGAGTTTCTGAATGGTGTGAAAGGGACAGAGAGGGTCGCTTCAAATCGATTTTACTTGTCCTTTCTGTCTTTTCGGATCAACGCCCTTCAATGGGCACAGAGGTGCTCTTTCAACCAAAAACTTGTGCTACATTTTCTGCCTGTATTGGTGCTAAATACAATAAGCACTGGGCAGATTTTTTTTCTTTGCTCTCCAAAGCAAGAAAGCACCCTAATTAAATTGTTTTATATGGACAGTCAAGACGGACCAATTAAGTATGCATTAGTATAAAGATATAGTCTGCAGATAAGGCAGTTTAGAGAATCAGGAGTAGGACAAAGGAGAGGGCGCTAGCTTTGGGGAGGGGTGCGCGGACCCAGCAAGGTCGCTCACCTTCCTCCCTGGGCCCGAGGGAACTGCAGAGTCCCGGGCCCCAGGTGAGAGGAGAGCAGGCCCGCTAACAGGTGGGCAACAGTGTTGAAGTCTTTCAGGCCCCAGCCGCGCCCCCCCTCCCCCCCGGCGGAAGAGCGGTGGAAACCCAGAGCCTTAGAAGCCCTTACATCTCTCTACTCGGACAATGTAGTCGTCCGAGGTGGCGGGTCCCGAAGGAGAGGCGAGTCCGGGTCGGGCCCACTGCCTGGGGTCCAGGTCCAGGGCGCGGCCTTGCAGTGAGTGTGCGCTCCCAGGGGAGGCGGGGAGGGCCGGGGGGACGTGGACATTGCCCCTGCGGGGCCCGCAGCCCTCTAGCACCCAAGGTCAGGGCAGGAGGCCCCCCTTCCAACACATCCACGCCCAACGCTTTTTCGCTTCTAACGGGAGCTTCTCTGCGAGGAAAGTAAAGTTCCCACCCGACGCCCTCCGGCCCAAGGGGCGTCGAGGACCAGCCTCAGAAATAGGGGCATGACCGAAGGTCGGAGAAAAGGTAGCGAGAGTGGCTCCTCGTTCGGCGAATGGAGATGTGGGCCTCTCCACCCTCTCTCCGCCCTCTGAGGTGTGGGCGGGCAGAGTGCACCTCGCCCCGAAGGCGACGACCCCCAGAGCAGGGGCCTGGGCCTCCCCGCGTCGCGGCGCAGGGCTGTGATAGGTGGTCCCCGGGCCGCGGGGGCGCGAGCGCAGCGCGCTGCCGCAGGAAGGGCGCGCGGGGCGCACAGGGCGCCCTTGGCCGGGGGCGGAGGGCGGTGGGAAGGAGAAGAGGCGAGAATTAGAGCCTGGGGAGGTGGCTGAATGTCAAAAGTAAAAAGGTTGAAAAGCCAATTTTCCCGGCGCGCTTTCGCCCCCTTTTGCTGGTTGCCGAGGCCGTAAATCAGCGGCGGGCGGCGAGGGCGGGAGGAGTCCTCTCGGCGGGCTCGGCGCGGCCCCGCCCGGACCGTGCGCACCTCCCGGTGGTCCCCGAATCGATCCGAAGCCTAGCTGAGGATGTCACCGCACTAAATATTTACTGATCACACACAAGTAGCCGGGGCTCGAACGATTTTCCTCTGTGAGGAGAGCGCAGAGAGAAGGGTAAATCATTTTATTAGTGTGGATAAAGCCCAGAGCACACTCCGGGCTGGAGTGTTTTAAGATGTGTCTTCAACGGGATGAAAAGAGTTAGGGAAATCGATACGGAGTGATTAGAAGCCCCCGGGGTGACGAAGGGGGCCCAGGCTTTCAGGGATTTGGCGAGGCTGAGAAGGGGGAGCAGCCCTCGAGGGGGGCGGCCGGACCACCGCCAGAGAGCTCCCGGGCGCAGGCCTCCGTGTCTCCCTACTCGACGGGAGACGCAAGGGCGCGGCAATCCGCAGGGAGTCCGCCGCGGCCCGCCTTGGCTTCTCCCGGCCGCCGCCCGGGAAGGGTTGCCCGGGCCGCCACGGGGCCAAGGGCTTGGGAGCCACGGGCTCCACGCTTAGGAGGGACAGTGGTCAGGTGGCCACCGGAGTGGAACGCAGGCCCGGCGCGGGGACGGTGGCAGGTCCCCCCACAGTGCGGTGTCTCCAGGCAGCCTCCTGGAGTAAAGGTGTGACCCAAACGGGTTGTATTTTTCCGCCCCAGCCGCGACCCGCAGCATCTCCGAACTTTCTCCTTGATTTATCTCTGTCCCTTTTCTCCTTTGATGTTCCCAAAGAGGACGCAGCGGCCCAGCCCCGCTGGCTGCTTGTCCCTCCCACCCACCCAGTGTCTAGGGCGGCCGCCGGGTGGCGGAACCCGCTGCGGACCACAGGGCTAAGTGGATGGCAGGTTCGGGGCTCCTGGGCAGGTGGGAGGAAGTCTGAGGCCGACGAGGAAGGCAGGGGCAGGGTGACATACACCAGCGGAGCCCCCAGCGCGTCTCCGTGCTCTCCAGGGCGGGAAATTAGCTTTGGGGGAATCAAGCCACGCTCCAGCGATGGAAATCGGTCTGTGGCCCCCAGGGCTGGGTGCAAGAGCCTCAAGTGGCAGAGGGGCTAAGGCTTCCAGGGCTCGCTGAAGTTAGCAAGGCTTTGGGGGGAGGGGTCGCTGGGAGGGAGAGGAGACCTTCTCCCCAAACTCAAGCAGCAAAGTCCTGGCGTGAAAATGGCTTTTCACTTCTAGAAGCGGGAGTCTCGCTGGCTCCTGTGAACAAACCTCGAGGTTCGACACAGCTGCAAATAATCAAGAGGACACTAATTTTGGGGGGAATAGGAGGGGCGGAAGGTGAGGAAAGGGGAGAATCTCTTTCGTTTCTTCTTCCTTTTCCAGCACCTGACCTTTTCTTAAAAATCTGCTCTTTCTGAAGAAGCTGATAGATTATTTATTTGTTTGTTTGTTTGTTTATCCCTCCTCCTCCCTCCACCCCCCAGATTGCTCGATTTTCTTGGCAGCCTGAGGAATTCAGTTCAGGTTGCCCTGCTTGGCCCCTCAATGCAACAGGAAATATAACTTCAGATCCAATTAACCGTTTTTTCAGAAGGGATTATTATTATTATTATTATTATTATTATTATTAATCTTAATGGATTGGAGCGATGTGTTCAGGTGTGAGGCGATTGGTGCCTCAAATTCCTTCCTTGATAATCCTCTAATTCCTGGGATGGCAGCTCTAGAGTATCGCTGACCTGAGGCTGTCACGAACCGGGTCTCCATTAGCCCTTCTTGGTCTTGGCCAGAGCGAAGGTTAACTACACTAATATACCAAAGGGGCTGTAGCAAAGAAGGAAGCAAGAAAGGGGAAGGAAGGGAAGAAGAGAGGAAGGTAGGAAGGCAGAGAGGAAGGACAGGAGGGAGGGGAGGGCAGGGAAGGAAAATTCACTCTAGTTGCAGGGATTTAGAGCTCCCTGCCCTTCACTGGTCTCCCCCACCCCCATCCGTCCTAGGAAAGCAGGTTTCCATTCAGGGAGACAACAGTCTCATCCATCAAGGAAGCTCACTCCATGGAGGTGGACTTTAGGGAATAGGAAAACATAATGTAGTGAAATATTTTCTTCCATTTAACTGACCACCCAGCTCACTTTAAACAATATTTCTAACATGTCTACAACAGGAGATTATCGTGGGAGGGGGTTTCAAAACCCCCAAATCTACTACATATTTTACCTTCTTTCATTTAAGTAAAAGCTAATTTAGAATCTTGCCAGTAGCCAAATTATAGCCATAAAATCTGGATGAGATTAGGAAAATATTCATTCTGCTGGCTTTAAACCTGGTGGCATTTTAATGGGTAGTTATATAATAGTTATTTGCATGAAGGTGTATGCGCATGGGTGTGTATATATTCTTATGGTGTTAGAAGTTCTATGATGGATTAAAGGTTCATATACTCAAGCACTAGATAGAGGCTGTCACTCATGTGTACATGCAGGGGTCTGGCTTCAGAAAGCAGTGCAAAAAAGAGTCTTGAATGAGCTCCTTGGAATCACTATTGTTGAAATACAAGCTGAAGCAAGTTAGTAATGGTAAGGCTATTGTGCCTTGCAGAATCATAAAAAGACACTTCAAAGTAAAAATGTCAATTTTCAGTTTGGCAGCTTTGGCAGGGCATTTAAACAAAAGATGAGCATCTTTTGCTTAATATATATTTAAAAAATTCAACAACATGATCCTCTATTTTACTCTTCAATGAATTGAAGAATTAAAAGAGAGTAGGTTCTAGATACAGATAGCCTTGTTGCCCATGTAACCAAGTCTCATGTGGGCTATACATGCTTTTAATTTTACAGGGCAAGGCAATTCCCGATGAGAAAGTTCTAAAGACATCTAAAGCCATGTGGACATCAGCTCTTATTTAGAAGTGGACAGAGTGAGGAAAGATCATCTAATTCTATATTTTTCCCCTTTTTTGCAAGAGCCTGGTAATGAAATCTTTAAAATGACAGTTCATTTTTGGTATGTCAAAAAAAAGCATTACTCAAATGATATCAAGTGCCAGTCACTTAAATGCGAAAGTATTAGTAAGGCAGGTATCCAGGTAAATTAATATTGTTGATTAGCTGCATCAGTGTACTTAAATAAAATACAAACAGAACAACAAAGGGGGGTTATCTGATTTAATTTCCTTTAGCCACAAACTCAAGGTGCATTTTGCAAGGAGGAAAATAATTTAAGGATTAATTTTCATTCTACTGGTTTTTAGAAGGCTGAAAGAAAAGTTTCAACATAAAGCATATAATTAAAGAAGTAGATGAACAAAGACAGACACACTGCCATAATAGAAAAACATTATGTGTGAATTTAGAAAACATAATTAATTAATTAATTTACCAACTGCATTTCTCCTCTTCAAAGGCTGATTTCTTGAAATGTTGAAGGTACGCATTAGAAATAAAGGACTTCTGTTCAAAATTAAGAGGAGGATGTTTATAACATGATATTCAGCTCCTTGAGCGTAGGAAGTTTCATCTTGAGAGTTTACAAAGTATAACATTTAAATAAAATGTACACTGATCCTTTTATTTTGAATATAGGATAGAGAAAGGTACTTTTCCCATCTGTCCATTACAATTTATAATAAATTAATCAGCCTTATCGAAGAGATTACGAAGTGCTTGACTGAGGTAAATTGATTTAGATGATATCACTTAAAACAGTTTAAAGCAAAAGTGAAAACATAAAAGGAAGGGAATGTTGGCTTCAGTGAAAAATGTCACATTGGGTATTTCTTGACAGGACCACATCATATCATATGTCAGGGGGAAGTTAAAAAATTAGGCAACCCTATTTCTTTGCAGAATGTATGTTGATAGCTCATTTATTGACTCCACAAGTTATGATGCAGATTTTCATTTTGCATATACTTTGTTGCCATATTACCATACAATTAGAAGGAAGTTAGAGCATGGTCAGAGGTAAGGGGCATGGGGGGTGTGGAGGGGTGGGGGCTAAACAGTAATTTTTTTCAGTCTCCAAGATTTAATGCTTATTTACTCATTGATTCTTTTCATATGATACTGGTTGATTTAATGGCTTTTAAAATCATACACTATTTTGCTAAAACCTACATTGTTTCTAAATAGAAAACAAAATCAAAGGCATCAGATCTTTTTCAGAAAGTGCAATTCAATGTTCAGTTATTGAAGAACTACTATTTAAATTTCCTAGGTTCTATTTAAAACAAACACACAAACATCTAAACCTCCTTCTTCTTTGCTAATAACTCTTAACATTGTTACTGGCATGGCTGTGGATGAATATTTTATATAAGAGCCTTTAACTCTCTTCCTATTTACCCTGGAAATGCATTTAATTTGTCTTTTGTGCTTACGTGCTTTAAAAAGCATTAGTCAATATGCAAGAATTATTCACCCTCTTTTAAAAACCAGTGAATAGAAATTCTGTTCATAGAAAAGAGGTGTGATGTTTACTTTGAAGTTTCAGGAACATATAAAGTTTTCTTAATAAACTGGAAGAAACTCTATCCTAGATAAATTTAAATAGGGCAGCTGTGGGGTATGGTTTATATTCGTGTCCTTCTGCCTTCTTGCCTTTGGCACTAAGGTATCTGGGTTTTTGTCTTCACACACTGTCTATTGTTAGAGTAGATTTTGAGATTAAAAAAAAGAATCTTCAAATTCTCTTGCTTTTATAGCTTAATGCATTATTAAAAATAGTATTCATTTCTGTGTTCAAGTTTATATGTCTAGGCAATAATGAGGAGGCGAGGTTCTGCAACCCCCCTGCCCCCCAAAAACAAAAATAAAAACATTACATAAATACACTAAAGAGAAAGAAAAAAACAACTTAGGATTCTGTGTGTTGAAAATACAGGCACACTGTTTTTACAATGGAGCTCTTAGTAAGGGTTTTTTTCATCTTAACTATCAACCAGGATGTGACACTTCAGTTTTATATATAATTTATGAATTTTGAACAAGGTTTAACAACATATCATCATCACAGGCTTTTTGAAGCGAAGGAAGATTAGAAAAATCAGCCTCCAAAATAAAAGACACAAATAAGAGACAGGGCATGGTGGCTTGCCTCTGTTTTTAAAGATGTTATGAAAGTTATACTTTAAAAATTACAATAACATGCACTTTCATTGAGTGTAAAAAAAGATGATTATAGGAGAAAAAAAAAAGAAGAAGAAGAAAAAGATTCCCTCCCATTCCTCCCCACCAATAAACAACAATAACAAAACACAAAAACAAATCCCAATCCTAAACCCCACATAAGAATCCCCTTACCACTGTAGGGAAAGTTTCTGTGTAAGTGTGGGTCCTGCCAGAGCTCCTAGTTGGTCTACTTTTTAAATGCGGCAGGCTGCGGTTACACTAGTCAGCAACCTGGCAGCCTTGAGAAGGAGGCAAACTGTCGGAACTCCACTGCAGATGACCTACCACTTAGAAGCAAACTTTGAAAGCAACTGTTGAAAGTTAACCTCGCCTTTCCAAAGGAGGTTTTCAGAGGCTGGACAGTGAGAGCTGATATAATCAATTTTATTATTTTCTAAGTCATTCCTAACTTTTATTATCCCCCCCCCCCCTTTACTATCTGTCTTTGTGCCTCCAGGGCCAGTGAAAGAGCAGGGCAGATTCTAGATTGCTTTCAGAGTTTGCCTTCTCTGATGATGGATTACCATGTCAATTTAAACGGCATAGGATTAATTTGTTTCAATGATTTCTCTTTAGGCTGAATGCCAGCCCTTTTTCTCTCTCCCTGCTCTTCAGAACAACAACAACCGCCCCCCCCCAAAAAAAGCCTTCTTTCCATATTCTAAATTAGGAGACAATAATAGAAATAGACAAGTTAGGTGTAATGTTGCAAACAGTTATAGGTCTGAGTGTTTTTATCTCTGCCTAAGAGGCTGAAACATACAGTCAGCCACATTAAAATGAAATTGGACTGAACATTTACTCAATAAATACTTGTCTTGTAGATAATCCAGTGCCGAGTGCTTTTGACACATAAGGACTTAATTTGTCTTGGATAACAACTTATTAATATGGCACATTTAAACTTGCCACCTACAATAAGGTTATTGAGATCTATAAGAAACTTAAAGGATCATTGAGAAGAATAATTTCAGGAAGGGAGGGAGACTTTTTTGAGAATGCATATCTTTATCGTACACACACACACACACTTATGAGTAACACATATATATTTCAGATCACATATGGACAAAAAGTTCCATGAAGTTAAGAATAATTCCATTCATTATGCAGGTGTATCTAACCTTTCTGAAGTAAGAATGTGTCAGGGACTTTTCTCATTTGAAAGGTTTCTAAAGTGCACAAGAAAAATGCTGTTCAAATCCTATTTCTTTGCAAGACCAAACCCATTATGAGGTTGAAAATGGCACAAAAAAAAGCACTTAGGTGCAATCCAAAATCAAACACTCCCTCCACATTTTTTGCCGGGACTAAACTTGCAGCCAGATAGAGCATGTTGCCTGTAGAATAAAGGCAATTTAGGAGAAATAATCTATCCCTAAAGTGATTATTGCATTTCTTTCCCTAACGGGAGGTCCCCCAACAGATGCAAAGGAACAGGAGAGGGGGTTTATCCTATGGACTGAATCTGCTGAGTAAATGTGGCTATTTGAACGCGGGGCTGCATTTCCATCACCCTCTTTTCTTAATTGCCTCTCCTTTTCTCAGCATTCTCCTGCACTGAAATTAAACATCATAGATCAGGATAATAAATTGCATTCCGAATATGAACACAAATGGATTTTATGGCCTCCCCCCTTTTGCTAAGCCCTCTCAAATGCACAGGCAGGCTTTCTTTGAGCAGGTTCTACTTTCTAAGGATATATGCAATCAGAGGCCAGTGACTGTCAGGACTGGGATCTATGCAATTTTAATTTGTAAAAAAGTTGTTGGTTGTTAACCTTGGAGGAGATTGCGCATCTCTAAGAAACCAAATCTTTGAGAGCTCTCCCTGGGAAATGATGTTACACATGAGCAGAAAATCCAGGCAAGAAAGGCTAATTGAATGAAGAGAGAGAATTAGGTTAAAAAATAGAGTACAATCTAGTATCACATTTTCAGTAGTGTAACTTGAAATGAAGGTGTCTTCAAGTCACCGGCGATGCCAGAGTGTTTAGATGTTGGCCACAGATGGGGACACCTATTGAAATGTGTCTGAAGAAGATTAATAGGGCTTGTCACTGGTGGGAAAGCACTGCTTTGCTGTAAATTTCTACCAGCACAAGATGAATTACCGATGAACGCTCACTTATCAACCCCATCACTATCGTTCGACACTAAATCAAATTGAGAAGTTATCTGCAATCAGAAAATTTCTTTTTAAAATAGACATACACCTTTAGGCCTCAAACCCTTTAATAATCCCACTCAGAAAACAATTCCCAAGCCCATGATGCTTCTTTAGCTTGAACAAAATTATATCTCAATAATGAATACGTTTTTAAGTTCACATGCAACAGACAGCTGGCTAGTCAATAGCGAAGTTTGATAGTATTTTAACAGGGGTATAAAGGCTTCTTGGAAGCCCGCATTTAATATTTCATAAAAATGCATTTTCTTTGCCTTGAGATATTTCTCTTCCTTACTTGGAAGGCAAAGAGGAGAGTAGGTTTGCTGTTTTCCTGTTCTAAACTCGTCCCTGTGAGCTATTTGCTATCTAATCCTCTGGTAAGAGAAAATTATGAGAGAACCACAAGTTTAGGTAGAGAACAGTAGAATAGGATTAAGTGGATAATGGTGATAATTGAGGAAATGAATTTATTCTTTTATGATTTAATGGTGTTTTATGTCTAAGGTGGCTTATTTGAGAAGTAAAACAGTGGCATTATCTCTTTTATTATCTGTTAACCAACTCCAGGCATCCGGAGGGTTTCCAACCTAGGAAGAATAATGTTTTAATAGAACCATGAACCCATGAGGTTTTATCAGGTTCTACCTGCTTAAAAATTATCTTGTGTGCATAACCCACTTGATTTTTACTGCAGTTCTTCACAGGCAGATGGTTTGAATTCCCATTTTGCTGATGAGTAAACTGAGGCTCTGAGAGTTATCTGAGGCATGGAGCCAACAGGAGCTCAGCCAGAATTCATAACTACATTTCCTAGGTACCTTTCAGTGTCTCTTTACTGCTAGTCATTATGTACATGAAGAAGATGATGATGATGGAACGAATAGCAGGTAACATTTGCTATAGACCACAACTATGGGAAACATATATGCCACTTCATTTAATCTCAATACGTTCATATAAATATATTCATTTTAATCTCTATCCAGCTCTCTGAGGTAGATACAGTTATTATTTCCATTATCCAAGCGGGGAAAAAAAAAAAAAACAAACAAAAACCCAGAGTCTCACAGAGTTTAGGGACTCACCCGAAACTCGCATTGCTTCTACACTGGGGACAAGTTATTCAAGTCCAAGAAGCCTACATTCAAAGCCACTGTCCTCTCCTATGCTTCTGTTCCTAACTGTAAGGAGTCTTCAGTAGTATGGGGTAGTCACAAGAAATCCCACTTATTTTTGGAATCTAAAAATCCCTCAGACTCTGAGGCAGTTTGTCATAGCCGAATAGACCTTGGTTTGGAAACAAGGAGACCTGGGTTTAGGTTCTAGCTTTACCAGTTACTGTGTGACTTCAGTGTCTTTGGTTTTTATGTCCCTCATCTCTAAAATGGGGTGATTGGAGTCAATGAAACTATAGGCATTGGTTTTGGGTGCTTTGTTCTGTCATGGTGCCTAGGGGGGAAAAAATGAGGAACAGAAATGGCAGCCATGTTTGAAGAGGTGAGTGGGGATGAGGGACATGTAGGGCACTTTGAGAAGGTATGGCCCCCATCCCTCAGACTGGAGACACTTAACATCAGACAAGATCTGTGCTTTCTTCCTCTCTGCTTCCAGAGGGCAGTGAATACTTAAGACAATGATCATTCTTTAGAAAACCATACAATTTAAAACTTACAAGAAAAACTGTCCCAGATAGAAGAAGAAAAACCCGAGGTCTGGAGCAGTTAGGGGACTTATGTAAGGTCACCCAGCTGACTGGTGACAGGGAGAAAGTGGGCTCCTTTTCTCTCAGCCCCCCAAACCAGGAATCCACTCCCGCTGCTCCCCCACCCCCCCAAAAAACCCATCTTCCCAATGCTATGTTCCTTATTCAATGAAAACATACTTTAGATCATCTGGTCACATATCCTTTATAAGTATTACTCTATTTTTTGATATGAGGGGTCATGTGGGTTATTATTGGTTGCACTATGATATCTTCCTGGATCTATCCCACAATAACTTTTCATAAAATCTATTAAGTTAACCAGCCAAATAGTCGAAACTGCAATGAAGAATCACACAATAATAAGAATATGCCGTAATCTCCATTAGGCCACTATAATATTCCAATCTGTATTTATTACAACCCTCCTCTGATGCTTACATAACCAAACTTGCTAGATTTATATTCTCTAATGGTTCCCCAGTCGGAAAAACCTGTGTTTTTTATCTTCCCTTTCCTGTCCCCAGTCACCCTTCCACATACATTTGCCTGCTTTGGGACCCCCTGTCTGGGTTTCATCAGAAGTTGCAAGACAAAATGTGCATTATTAAGAAATATAAATATTTTCAGAAGCAATCAAAGGGATGAAAGATTGATTCAGCATGTAAATTGGACCTAATTCGAAGCAGCTTTGTTCTAATGAGGGCTACTGGGATAGAGTCAGAGCTGTTGTGGCCACCAGTTAGAAATTCCGAAATCATTAGGGTAATCATCAGGATTTCTCTTGCTAGGTTTGCTGAAATATTTTTTGCAAGGTGTATGCTCTAGTCTCTGGGCTGTGCCACCTTCTTTGTTACCCTTAGGGACTCGTGGTTGTTATCTTTGAGAAATCATGACTAATTCCTTCTCTTTAGAGTTTAGATCAGTTGAGTACCTCCCCTTTTCACGACTGGGAAGTTGGCTTAGCATTTAACTTTCATAAGAACATTTTGGCCTGGAGGCATCTGTATTACAATTTCTTTCTTGGCTTAATAAAAGGTATCACATTATCTACCTGGTCAATCTCTATTGGCTTTCAAAATAGAGACATGGAAAAACCTAATAAGCCTCATTAGGATATCTGCTTTAAAAACAACAGGCTGCCTCATTTAGCATGTTGCTTTGAAATGTCCCAGCAGAGCTGGGTGGTCACTGCTTGAATACAGGTATTGCTAATTTGGGATCTTTGTCAGTCTGGTAGCTCTGGGAAAAAAAAAAAAAAAGCGTAATGTGTAGGTGGAATTTTAATACACAGGGGATCAAACCCTGATTGTTGTATTTTGTTTTTGTTTTCCTTCTTTCTTTCCTTTAATCCCACTTTTTGTCCACATGGCCATGTGTGAGAGATGGCTTGATTTTCTTGATATGGTTCAGCCATCCACAGCTGGAATTCCAAAGAAGACTGAAAATGTCTTTAAAATCAACACAACTCAGGGAGCCTCAGAGAACAAGTTTTCCTTTGTTGTAGGGTATAGTATTATTTGCTGTAGGTTTTTTGATATACATTCTAAATTAGGCCTGCAAAGGCATGCTTCATCTTTAATTCATCACTCTCAGCTGAAAGAGATTAGCAATGTCTAGCACGCACCCCTCGTATGGTGCTGACCTCATCAAGTATGGCCTGAAATTAATTAGCCTCATTCATTCCAAATGGAAAAGGATAATGGAGCAGCATTTTAGAGATGACCATCACAAATTGTTTGCAGCATATTTAAAAGGCCCCTATTTTCAAACCATGTAGATTAAAATTCTTTCTAGGGCCAGAGTTATCAGGGACTCAGAGCAAAGCCTGGTCAGGTTTCGTGGATGTATGTTTGTGTGTGCGCATGCGTGTGCGAGTGTGCGTGCCTGCCGAGTTGTTTATAGGATGGCTGTTAGAGCCTGTGTATGGATGTGTCCGTGTTTAGCTGGGTTTGCTGCCCAGTATGACACCTGGAATACTTGACCAACAAAAATCTGATGTTTAATACTGTCTTAAAGGGTGCAGTAATAGAATACGTTAGTGGATCTTTTTTGTGTGTGTTTTACCATAAAGTGGGCATACCAGCGCAAACTTTGCTATTTTCCCGTAAGATGCTATTCATCCTCTAATTTAGAAACAGAAAAGCCTCTTAAAGAAATGCTCAATTTTTCTATTTTGAGTTATTTTTGAAACGTTCTATGACTCTTCCCAGTCTTTATTGTTTGATCATATTTCAAAACATGATTGAGGACTAACTTGGATTAGAGAATCACTTAAATTTACCATCTTTCTAAGATTAGCTGATTTTTTTTCCCTTCTGGGGATTGACTAAGGGAGGCCAAATTTTTGAATATCAAAACTGCTTTCTTTTCCAGCCAAAAAAATCTTGACCAGGCTTCTTTGGGATTCTCAAAGATGTTGTAAAGTTTATTTTTATGAGCAGTCATTTGGGGACTACAGATTAGAAGAAGAAGAAAAAAAACCCATGACATTTTCTGTTTTTAGGTTTTAATTTTTAAAATAACGTAAAATATGGTCAATTTATGAAAAGGTATTAGTAGTATTTGGGGGAATTTTATCTAGTGCTCATTTCTTAAGGAAAAAAATTAATTCCAGAATAACTTTGTTTGGTTAAATTACGAAGTAGATATTCAAAGTAATGTAACTAGAAAGCTTCCACTTAACTGTTAGAGTGAAAAATGCACTTTTACGTTAATAATCTTTTTAGGGTGCATTGATATATTAATCTCTATATGCAAGTTATTTAAGATTATTTCATCTTATAATAAAAGAGAAGCTGGAAGCATGTTGCCCCTATCTCGGCAAATGTAGGATTTAGAAATTTCTCTAGGCTCACTTTTGCCTAATTTTCTCATCCCAGAAGGCCCCTTTATCTAATGGGCATATATCATTTATATGTACAAGATCATCAATCACAAACTGTGGACCTATCATTTTGACATAAAAGATCTATCCTTAAATCTCCTCAAACCTCTAGCCTATAATTTGAGGAAATTAGCTAGTTTAAAGTCTGGGTTTCTGACTTCTGGGGGATGAAATGCAAAAATGGAGAAAGCTTAAATTATACAAATTTGATTTTAAAGTCACAGTTTAACTGAGCCAGTGATAAAAGATGATGCAGTGCAGATCTTGAAATGTCGACAGAAATAGATAATTTTGTTAATTATCATCTGGTCAGTTTGGAATTTCATGGTTAATAAACACAGTATGAAAGAAGGAGGAATATTTGCCAAAATAGCTTTTTTCCTTAAAGCACGTTACCCAAAATATATTTTCCTCATAATTTTTTTATCATTAAGACAAAGGAATGCATACATTGCGCAATATTGCTATTTGCTCAAATACCAAACAGCGTGTCTCAATTTTTATTTAAAAAAAATTTTTTTTATCAACTGAGGTGAATATGGCAGAAAAACCATAAATATAAGGATTAAGGCTGCATGAAATTTGAGTTCATTCGAATGATAAACCCAAAGTAAAACCCAGATGAACTTACCAAATTTCATTTGCTATCCACCTGAAACTATAAATCCTCTTCTGGCATTTGAGAGTAGAAAGGAGGTTCACTGAAAATTCAAACCAGGTTTTCCTAAACCTGACCCAGACTCACTAACTTTAGGTAAACTACAGTTGTGTTGTGGCTTCATAGCGAAACTTTCATCCCACTTTAGCTAATGATGAATAGATGATGGGCAGGGGAAGAGAACCAGAAGATGTTTTTGCAATGGCTGTTTTGTCTTTTTCTTTTTTTCCCCACATTTCCTGTAAAGTTCAGAAGTAGGGAAGAACAGTATATGAAGCAAATTTTCAATGATGTATGTGGAGAGATGACCACTTAGGAGAGACAGAGGGGGAAATTGACCGTGAAATACACATAGGATTTTTTAAAAAGGAGAATCCCGGCAAAATACTGCTAACCAACATTTCTTGAGTGCTTACTGTAATCAGGCACTGTTTTAAGCACTTTACCTGTGGTGATTCAGCTTGGTTTACCATAATAGTACCAGACAAACACTATTATCTCTATTTTGCTGATAAGAAAGAGTAGGCACAGGAAAGTTACATAACTTGCACTGCCCAAGGTTACATGGCCCCGAAGGGGATCTGAACCCCAGAATGTCTGGTTCTGGAATATCCGCATTCCAGCACCACGCCATGCTGACCCTGCAGAGGAAATGGAATTACCATGTTGTTGGGGAAAGAAACTGCTAGAGACTATGGATGGGAGAGATATTTTCCTGTTTTTTAAACTACTAAGAACAGTAGTAAATTTAACGGGAAAGGCTCAAGTAGAGAAAGCTCAGTGTTGTCTAACCTCATCCCAGAAGTGGGAAGGGAATTGACATCGCAAATCTCCCGTAGGTCTTTGTGGAGCTTCCACTTAGAATGTGACGTAAGTAGGATACCCTATGCTAAGGAGATAGAGATAAATGGAGTAGAATTTTTTTTTAAGATTTATTTATTTATTTTAGAGAGAGAGAGTGCGTGGAGGGGGGGCAGGTAGGCAGAGGGAGAGGGAGAGAGAGAATCTGAAGCAGACTGTGCTGAGTGCGGAGCCTGACCTGGGGCTCCATCCCATGACCCTGAGATCGCAACCTGAGCCAAAACCAAGAGTCTGACACTTAACCAGCCGAGCCACCAGGTGCCCCTGGAAAGGAATTTATTTATTTATTTATTTATTTATTTATTTATTTTTAAAGATTTTATTTATTTATTTGACAGAGAGAGAGATAGCGAGAGCAGGAACACAAGCAGGGGGAGTGGGAGAGGGAGAAGCAGGCTTCCTGCCGAGCAGGGAGCCCGATGTGGGACTCGATCCCAGGACCCTGGGATCATGACCTGAGCTGAAGGCAGACGCTTAACGACTGAGCCACCCAGGCGCCCTGGAATGGAATTTAAAGGAAAAAAGTACAAGAATGACCCAGTGAGAGATTGGGGAGGAAAGATTAAATAATAATAATAATAAAAAGTAAATAAGTAAAACTTGGAGAAACATTAGTTAATGTAGAACTCAACAGGATTCCAGAAATATTTAGAGGAGAAACGAAGACTTAAAAATGTCATGAAGGATATTGTAAATAGGTAAAAAGGAAATTCTAAGAGAAAAGCAAATTAAGGGAACTCAGATTTTTGTCAATGACTTGCCAGATCCATAATGAAAGCTATATTCTCTTGGAATCCTGAAGAGATTTCACAGGAAAGACAAATTTTGTTCCCTGCCTTGTGTAGGTTGACTTAAAGATAGGCTGAAAAAAATATGGTTTAAAAACTGCTTTACATAATATATAATGTATATATATATATATTTAAAATCTATAATCATAATAATGTGGAATGCCCCATAATCTTTATATTCATATTCTAATTTAATCCTCACGGTGAGTTGCAAGGTATCTATTACCGTCTGCACTTTATAGATATGGAAACTGAGGCTCAGGGAGGTTATGTTGCCTGTCCGGGGTCACGCAGCCTATAGTCCCCGCGACTGTTCCCAATCCTGGACTAAGACCTCCCAGAACACCACAATCACTGGCTTCTCTTGCATAGCATCCCTAGGACTTTACCCAGAAAATGATGTCATAAAACAACTGGTTTTCGGCCAAATTCATCACGGTGCGTTACCCTCAAGGAACGTACCGATAAGAATACATTATGCCAAGATGAGACATAGCCCAGCTTCTGAAATCTGGCTGGCATCCTCTAAGAGGTGGCCCTGTCTGCTCGGCTCTTGGAGAAGCTGAGCCTGTTAGGTAAACACCCGGATGTCGGCTCGGGTGTGGGAGCAAATGATAGATGAATGAACATCCGAAAACAGAATGGATCTCCCCGAGCAGGCCCCAAGCCTCCTGTGTTTACCGGCCCCCAGATGAAATCACCTGGCTGTTTATAGGAGTCTTAGTGCTGATGAAAAGACAGTTACACTCCAAACTTTTCCCTGCCAAAGGAGAAAATTCCCAGGTCCTTTAAAAAGTATGTAAAGCGTCTGATCTGAAAAGTGGCAACAGCATTTGGGACCAATTACCCACATTAAGAGGCAACAATGCTCTGTTTACACTTTGTAGCCAAGAGCCCTTTGGCTCTGGCCCACAGGCAGGAGATTGTAAATTACACAAATTTCAGCCTAACTTGACTTCTCTTTTGACCTAGGTGTCTGAGTGTAGAGAAAAGCGGATAGAAAAGCCTGGTTGCTGTTTGCCCTAAAGCTTCATCGGATGGGGAACTGAATGTTTTCTTCCAGGTAAGACATTTAGTCTTACATTCCTGCAATGAAAGCAGTGGATTCTTTTATCACTCAGGGAGGGGTCTGACTGTGTATGATGGGTCACGATAGCGTTTTTCAGTCTGCTACCCCTCCAAAATCATTTTTGCAAAAGAAGTTAAAAAATAAAGCCTCCTTGACATCTTTTGGTTAGTTAACCATAGCATTCCAGTTTAGCTCCATTTTCCAAAATACCATAGATTAATCAGTAGCAAATGGGAGATCATGAAGTTACGTCGCGAGAGCGGCGCTGCTGAGCATGGTCAGAGGTAGATGGTGGCCAGGATAGCCGTTGTGGGCAAAAAAAAAAAGAGGCACCATCTGGTCCAAAACTCAGAGGCTGGTAGGGATTTGAATCATTTGGGCTTGAGATTTAGGTTCCTCCCTTTACAAAGGAGGACCAGTCCCCACTTGGAGTAACCCTGATAATTCCAGAAGTTTCTTCGAAAATTTTCGTCTTTCTTTTAACATAATCCTGATGTTAAGGGCTTGACCTTGCGGGTGAAAGGAACCACAAAGTTCAAACAGCAAGGAGGAGAAATGGGAGGCACAGGCCTGCCAAACACAGCGGTGTGGAAAAGACAAGCCATTATTTTACCGATAGGCGTGATGCATATGTGTTCAGAGATGTATAATCCAACCATTCTAATACCACATTTAGACCATCCCATTGGAAATATCCACAGGCATGGAGATTTTCAAGTTCTTTTTCAAGTTCTCTAGATTGGATAGTCATTTAGGAGAAAACATGATGGAGGTGGTGACTGTGGAGTAGTATGGGAATTTTGATGTTCAAAGCAGTCTCCTAACTCAAGAATCCGGTGTCCCCTTAATGGAGGCTGTCTTCTGAGACAACTCCTATTTGATGCAATTTCCAGTCCCCCTCCCACGTCAACACATTTTTCTGATAAAAACTGATCAACAACCAACAGGGATTTTTCTGACCCTGGTTTATCTCAATAATTTATCATTTTCTGCAGTGTCAGAGCTTCCTGACATTTACAATTAACTCACAAATTAACTTAGAAATGATAGTAAGCTCTCAGCTAAATGATCTAGTGGCCACTGGGGACCAGACCAATTTTCTAGAATAAGGTTAGGACTAAGTTGCTCTGGAACAATGCTGAGGTTGGTTGTGTAGAAATAGTGATTTAAGTGTGAGCAGGAATCGAGGTATAAAAGGGGAGATTTTATCTGCCCCTGATTCCATTAGTTATTCAGTCCCTGTGAGATATTTCTTCATCTGTGAAACAGGGGTAACTGGTTTTAAAAATGTTTCGGAATTCAAGGCTCCATAATGGAATCAAGAAGTCTTGAGTCTTTTCCTTAGAAGGAAGCTTGGAGAACACTGGTCCAGCTTCTCACTGAAGCCAGTGGTCTGGAGATAGGCAGATGGCCAGGCTGACATGGATTCAGCAATTTGTAAGAGTTGTACATTTAAGGCAGGTAGCATATCTGTGTGAAGGTCTGGGTGAAGGCTTCCAGACAGGGCCAGCCCCCTAGAGAGATGGGAGGGGCAGGGCTCACTCTCCCCAAGGCTATCACTGTTGGAACTTTGTTTTTAGAAATTTTTGTTCCTTCCATGGGAGCAAAAATCTGTGTCTCTGGACCATCTTTCTATTGGGTTGGATTCTGTCCTCAGAAGCAGCATAACTCAACCTCATCCCTCTACCATACGACAGACTTTCAAACACTGGAAGATAACTTTTGCTCTCCTCACCCCCTCAAGGCCACCACTTTTGTTTTATTGGCAAAATTCTCCAGTTCCACATATGACCGGGACTCAGTGGTTTTGTTTTCTTTGGTTGGCCTTGGTGTGCCAGATTTTCTTAAGAAGTGTCCAGCAACAAATAAAATACTTAGAAGTCTCATGACCAGAGCTGTCCACCACGTCATGTGATAGGCTTTGAACAGAGTCCTGAGTCAGGGAGGAGTCAGATCCATGGAGTCAGATCTCAGCCATGGAGTCAGATCTCAGCCATGGAGTCAGATCTCAGCCGTGTAGGGCTGTTCAGGGGATTTATTGCATTTAAGATCGTCTTATGTTTATACCCATTAAATTGCATTTTGATTTGGCTTTTTGGTAGCTTATAGAGTCTGTCTGTCTCATCTTTGGTTCCTTTACAAATTGACTAGCAGGTTTTTTACAAAGTTGTGTGTTGTTGTTTTGTTTTGTCTTTCTAAGTAAGCTTTACACCCAAGCCCAACGTGGGGCTTGAGCTCATGACCCCAAGATCAAGAGTCATGTGCTCTATCCACTGAGCCAGCCAGGTGCCCGTCTTTTACAAAGTTTTGCCCAATCATTGATCTGAATATTGCAGAAGCCAGGGTTTCTGGAGTTTCTAGGGTCTTTGATGTCACTAGTCATTATGTTGAGAATAGTTGCCGATTTATTTCTTCAATTAGCTCATAAGCAGTGATTAATAGTAGGCTCTCTGGAAGTAGATTGCCTGGGTTTAAATCCTGGGTCTCCTGATATACCAGTGTGTGACCGTGAGCATGCTGATTTATCTGCCCGTGCCTCAGTTTCCTCATCTGTAAATGGGGATAATAATGTAACTCTCACATATGGTTGTTTTGAAGATTAAGTGAGTTAATATATGTAAAGCACTTAGACTAGTGACAGGCACGTAGCATGTACTATTTATTATATAAAGAAAATAAATCAAGACAAGCTCCCTACGGATAGGGACCAGTATCTCATTTATAGCTGTATCTCTAGAGACTAATACTGTGCCTGGAATATATTTGGGGCCAATATACTGGGTAAATAGACAAATGAGTTTCCATAGTGTTCTGGACACTGGTGCAAGCAGACAATATAATCAATGCTAGGGTTTCTAATGCTAACAGGTTTTCTTTTCTTTTCTTTTTTTTTTAAAGATTTTATTTATTTATCTGACAGAGAGAGACAGAGAGAGGGAACACAAGGAGGGGCAGTGGGAGAGGGAGAAGCAGGCTTCCTGCTGAGCAGGGAGCCCAATGCGGGGCTCGATCCCAGGACCCTGGGATCATGACCTGAGCCGAAAGCAGACGCTTAACGACTGAGCCACCCAGGCACCCCCAGATTTTCAATATTATTATAAAAAAGATCCTGACTATGGAAAGAGGTCACGTCTATTCAACCTCAGGCGATCATCATGGTGGTTATTTTGCTGCTAATTTTTCTGTGAATGATCACCAGTGTCACCCGTGTCTTTCGTGATGCTAATCTATCGTCTCTGTTTAGCACGGAAGGCCAGGATAGTCACACGTGTAAGTCCAGTCTCAACTGAGGGAAAAAAAAAAAAAGATTCTGCTTAGTTTGCTTGCACCAAGCTGAGAGGGGACACGAAAAGAAGCTTAACCAAAGAATGCTAGTGTTCCTGAGTCAGATCTCCACATTGTTTAAACTTTTGCAGATTCCCCAGCATTGGGCAGACTCATTCAAAAATACATGCTCGAAAAATTAAATGTCCTAAACATCATCCATGGCATGGAAGTTCCTGCATTTCCCTACCTTCCCATTACCGCCCAAACCTTAAGTGCTAACATCAGGGTAGGTCTTGATTTAAGCACAGAACAACATAACGCTCCCCTGGGTTCAGCTTCAGTATATTAAATCCGGTTCTTGTTGGATTGAAAATTTAAATCTCTCCGAGATCTCTTTTCCATGTAATTCCCTTTGAACTTCTGTCCATGCTAATTTTAAACACGTTCGGTATTTTCCTCCTTCTATATGAATACAGTCGGGCTCAAAGAAGGAAATTCACCAGTGTTTTCTCCTTTGTATGTGTTCAATAGGTACCCTTGAAGCAATTACCTACTGGGAGACGTGGGAGGAGCCACTCTGTGGGAGCAGGGGCCACCGGTAATATGATACGTGGTTGTTGTGTGTGTAAAGTGCTAATACTTTTGACAGCAACCATCCTAAAGGGGTGTAGCAAGTCATTTGAAATTTGTACACAGACTGCCCTATGCATTACGCATCGCCCGTATCATACCCATAATCTCCCAAGGCAGATATGCTATTACACTCAGTGGGCCAAGGTCTGCCGGGGCTTATATACGCACAACTCCCACTGATTCCGTGCTACTGAGCCACTTCAATGGGACTCGTCAGCGGCATAAATTTAGCCCGGGACCGTCACAACCACAGCGGGCGCAGCTAAACAGAGAGACCTGGCTATGTGTTAAAAAGGCTGAGGAAGAACAAAAAAGCTGCCAGTTTTCGTAAGAAATCTTATCCCTAGAGCGTTAAGAACTGTAGCCTGACACTCGCCACACTATCCTCATCCCACAACCTGCCGATCCCAGGCTGGGACTTGGAAGAAGCTAAAACAGAGTGGGCATTAAAAAAAAAAAAAAAAAGGCCTGCTACAGGGCATAAAACAATGCTTCACATCCAACCTTATTATGTGAGGGAAGAATTCCCCATGGGTGATCCTCAGAACATTTATTTATCAAACTGTAAAGGAACATCTTGGAACCAAGGGCCCTCTTTAAATATAGAATATTTAAAATATATAAGGCAAGAGTACAAAGATGCCCCGCTTTTGAAAGTTACTGGTCTATCCATTTGAGTCACACAGTGTCATGAGTGTTCTGATAAGTAGCATACATATCGTCATGCTAACGTGGGAATTGCTCCGTCAGTCACTTCATGGTGCCGTCCGCCATGTTATCTAACATGATTCTCTGGGAGCTCTTTCTTGGTCTTTCAGACATCCCCACATCAGAACTTATAAGTGATCGGGCATCACTGATCTCAAGCATGCAGGAAATTTCAGGATTTTAATTTCGACTCCGAGTCCTTGCCATTGCCAACAATGAAGTCTACTACTCCTAATCATCGAAAATGCTGTTGTCTGGTGAGCAGAGCCTAGGTTCAAATCCTTGCTTTGTGCCACACTAATTGTGTGTCTTGGGTATGCTGCTTGACATCTCTAAACCCCAGTTTTCTCATCTGTATCCTGAGGTGTCTAATATCTTCTTTGTTGTGATGCTGTGTGGACGACACCAAAAAAGATGTGTGAAGCACTCAGCACACCATAAGATCTGTTGAATGAATGGATGCGGTATCACACTGTATGATACGTAGTAGTCACTCAATAAAACTTCCTCTTCCTCCTTTTTCCTCTCTTCTTCCCCACCACAGTCTCATAAGTTAATGCTCATGCAAGCTTATGTTTATTAAGAAAAATACTGCCTTTAAAGAAAATGACTTAATTAAATAGTATTCTATGAATGACAAATGACCACACATTTAACAGAACACATTTAAAGCTATACTCATCCTTTGATTGTTGTTATAGAGAAGATAAGAATGATCTATTTAAAAGGAAAATGAAAAAATAAAAAATAAGGAACCAAATTAGACATTCAGTCAAGTCTGATTAATGGCTACTTCCAATGGAGATTTTAGCTGAGTTTAGGATCCTTGCACCTCTGACTGTTAATGTACAGTGGTAGGGGTGACCATTTTAAGAAGTCGAATGCCTAATTCATTCAAAGTGCACAGAGATTTTCTTTCTCAGTTTGGAAAGACCAAAAGTTGGGTACAATTCTGTTAATGCTATAAAACTGGTACGTTTTGTGATAATGAATTTAGATATAGAAAACTATCTTTCTCTGGAATAAATGTAGCTTTCCTGTCATTTCTTCATTTTTTTTTTTTTTTCATTTCTTCAATATGAGGACCCTAGTAGGGAGTAGAATTAATCATGTGTTAAAAAAATTACATCACCCCAAAAGACTTCCACTCATTCTACAAAAGGTAGTCCAGGTCATTTTTAAAAACTAACGCGTTCTCGAACAGGAAAAAGTGCAATAGGTTAATTTGAAAAGTATGAATAATTCAACACAGAATCATGCATTTCTTTTTACATATTTTCCCATATAAAACTGTTGCTTTATCATTGTTAAGTAAACTCCCACTGGTGCATGTAACTCCCTGAAAGCTCTGATAGGAGATGCAATATTGTGTTTAGTAGAATAAAGTAACAACTGAAGTTTAATATGTTTGGAAAGAGCACGTGCAGACCCGTGTAAGTGTGTGTGTGTGTAGGAACTGACTTTTTCAGTTCACAAAGTAATCTTCTCTGATTTGAACTTGCAGTTAAAAAATGTTGACCATGGGGGTGCCTGGGTGGCTCTGTGGGTTAAGTGACTTGGTTTTGGCTCAGTTCTTGATCTCAAGCTTTGTGGGATAGAGTCCCGGGTAGGGTTCCTTTGTCGGTGGGGAGTCGGCTTGAAGATTCTCTTCCTCTGCCCACCCCCCACACCGCTTGTTCTCTCTCTTTCTCTCAAAATAAATAAAGCTTAAAAAATAAAGAAAATGTTGACAGTGAAAAATAATTGAACAGGATTTGTACAAAGTTCAGGGAATTTGCAGAGCTTGGGCCTACGAATTTGGTAGTGAGGTAATCAAGTCAGCAAAATACAGGTAATCAAGTCAGCAAAAATACAACAAGATTTACTCGAAGTTTGGGTAGTAAATTAAGCTCTTAACAGAAAAGAAAATTGATATGCACATACTTCAAATATACACGAGGAACTCCTTAGATGTTCTTTGTCTTATCCGAGATAGTAAGAAAAATAATAGAATTTAGAGCTGCCTTGTGCCTTCCCACTTCACTTCTTTTGCGTGGGGCTGACCATAGGGCCTCTCAAGTCTGGCTCATTTTGTGTCGGTGAATCTTGTTTAACGGACATTCTTTTTACAAAACGAGGTAGTCCCCTGGCTGGACCACAGTTCGCCTCAGTTCTAGGGATCCCTCCATTCAGCCGGGTGTGGCCAATCATGGTATCACATCAGCCTGCATGGAATCGATTTAGGACACGGCGTGTTTCCTCGAAAATGAAATTCCGCATGAAAACAGGACCAACAAGGACATCAGAAAAGCGTTTTGGGAAAAGTGCCAGAAGTTGAGCGAGAGGCAAGGCAGAATCCTTGGTATCAGGGAGAAGGGGAAGAGGGTCAGACGGAAAGAGAAGCGAAAGGAAAAGCAGGGCAGGAGGAGAGGCACGGAGGAGAGAAGGGGCCTAAATTAGAACAAGAGGCTATGTTTATTAATAACCTTGCTGACCCACAGGCCCCTGACACAAAATACAGTAAGTATTGTTGGAACACTCTGCTCTGTCACTCCTAGGAGGAGCAAATAAAATAGTGGGGGAAGCTGCAAACTTTCTGAGAATAGATTAAAAAAAAAAAAAAAAAAAGCCACCACAACAGAAAAAAGCCAGAATAGGGTGAAGGCACAGACTCACCGGCTGGAGCAGCCCTGCAGCCCGGGTTCCCCTTTATTTTCCTACAGCACCCTCTCTGGGCAATCTCCTGTAGGCTTCCATGCTTCCGGCAAACTAGAAGTGAAAACACACAAGGCAATTTTTTCTCGATTGCAAAAGTAATACATGTCCATTGTAGAGCGTTTAGAAATTGTGGAAACACGTGAAGAAATAAATAAAAATAGACTATAGTCCGGTCACCTGGGTGGCTCAGTCGGTTAAGCGTCTGCCTTCGGGTCATGATCCAGGGACCCTGGGATGGAGCCCCGCATCGGGCTCCCTGCTCAGTGGGGACCCTGCTTCTCCCCCTCCCTCTGCTTGTGCTCTCTTGCTCTCTCTGTGTCAAATAAATAAAATCTTTAAAAAAAAGAGACTATAGTCCCACTACTTCTTTCTTTACTTTTTTTTTTTTTTTTTTTTTTTTTAGAGAGAGAGAGAGCATGCACCCACACACAAGAGTATGGGGAGGGGCAGAGGGAGAGGGAGAGAGACTCTCAAGCAGACTTCATGCTGAGCTCGGAGCTGGAGGTGGGGCTCGATCCCACAACCCTGACATCACAACTGGAGCTGAAATCAAGAGTCCTCGGCTCCACCCACTGAGCCACACTGGTGCCCCTCCACGTTTTTACTGACATGTATGCTTGAAAAGTAAGATTGAGGCCCTGCTATCATCCACTAGTTTGTGATTAATTTTTTTTAAGATTTTATCTATTTATTTGACAGAGAGAGATGCAGTGAGAGAGGGAACACAAGCAGGGGTAGTGGGAGAGGGAGAAGCAGGCTTCCCGCCGAGCAGGGAGCCTGATGCGGGGCTCGATCCCAGGACCCTGGGATCATGACCTGAGCTGAAGGCAGATGCTTAACCAACTGAGCCACCCAGGCATCCCTGTGATTTGGTTTTCCCATCTGACAAGTCATAATAAGTATTTGCTCCTGTGTTGAAACTATTGTAAAGCATGATTTTTATGTTGGCATCCTGTTACCTTATTTGTAGGTATCATAATTCAGTTTACCTCTGGTTAGATATTCATGTGGTTTATTAACTTTTGGCCTTTATAAAATCTTTGTGTGTATCTCCATTTCTTCTTGAAATTACTATAAGCAAAATTCCTGGGTCAAAAAGCCTTTTTTTTTTTTTTCTTGTCTAAGATTTGCAGAGCTGCTCTCCAAAGTGTTTATGCCAATTTATATTCCCACCTGCAGTGAATGAGAATGCAGAATTCACAAAACCATCATTAAGTCTCCCCAAACTAAGATAAGAAACTTAGAATCCTATTTTGATTTGTATTTTTTTGATTATTTGTGATGCTAAGTTTCTTCATGTTTCTTGGCTATTTGGCTTGTTTTGTGAGTATGTAATTTGCCCGTTATTTACACTTTTATTTATTTAAAAATTTACAAAATTGAGTTTCTGTTAAATTGTAAAACTTCTTTACATGTTAAGTGTATTAACTCTTTCACTATCAAGCACTGCAAGCATTTTGTCCTTTTTATCATTTGATTTTTAATTGTTAATGGATTTTTTAAGAAGATTTTATTTATTTATTAGAGAGAGAGAGAGAGAGAGAATGCGAGTAGGGGGAGACACAGAGGGAGAGAGAGAATCCCAAGCAGACCCGAGGTTTGATCTCATGACCCTGAGATCAGGACCTGAGCTGAAGTCAGAAGTCAGATGCTTAACCAACTGAGCCACTCAGGTGCCCCAATAGTTAATGGATTTTTAATGTATATGTTTATAAATCCAAGTACATAAATATTTTCCTTTATTCATTCTTCCTCTGCTTTTATGTTCAGAAAGGCTTTGTACACAAATCCCAGGGTCAGATAAATATCAATCTACATTTTCTACTGCTTTTATGACTATTTTTTAAAAAAATGTTTAAATCTCTTACTTGTTTGGAATTTGTTTTGGTCTGTGTAGTAAGAATCTATATACCGAAGCCTCTTTTCCTTACTGATCTTAATCTTGTATGTTATTGGGCCTGTTTCTGTATTTTTCAATTTTATTTCATTATCTTCATATCTCCACTGCTTCTTCAGCCAAAACCCTCCCTTTTTTTATTATTACAATTTAAGACTATGCTTTCATATCCAGTAATTCAAGTTTGTCATCCTTACAATTAGTTTTCTGGGTTATACTCCCCTCTTTATTATTCTGTAAGAACTCATCCAGTTCAAAATGTACGTGAATACAATTTATACATTAATGTGTGGGCACTTGAAGTCCTTAATACTCAGTTTTCTTGGCTACAAGTAAAACATGCCTCTCATTTATCTTTTCCTGCAAATTTCTGCCAAGTTGTGGTTTCTTCATGTCATATCTCAATATAGTCAAAAAAAAAGTTTATTGATTGTTGTTGTGAATCCTGTTTCTCTATTAAATTTTATAAAACTGCTGAGGAAAGTTGCCTATGTACATATTTTTATTTGGCATTTGCCACTTTCCTGCTTTTTATTCACAAAGTTTGCCAGTTGATTCTTTTGAACCATATAGGTAAATATTATCATCTGCAAATAATGATAATTTTTTCCTCTTCCTCGAAATGACGTAATTTCTTCATTTTTTCCTCTTATTGCAAAAGATTAGAACTTTCAAATTATTTTAAAATATTCTTTATTGGACACGCCTCCAGTATTTCGCTACTAAGTTTGATGGCCTGAATACATTGTATTTTTGAAGAACTCTGGCTTCTGTAAAGTGTTTTTGGCTTCAAATGGCTATCTCCCTCCTGAACCTTTTGTTCACTGGTCCACTTGGATGTCTCCCAACCCTCTCTGCCTAGAGCTGAACAAGTCTTACCCTTTTCTTTTTTTTCTCTTTTAAAGATTTTATTTATTTATTTATTTATTTATTTATTTATTTATTTATTTATTATTTTAGAGAGGGAGAGCAAGAAAGAGCGTGAGCTGGGGGAGGGGCAGAGGGAGAGGGAGAGAATCTCAAGCAGACTCTGCACAGTGTGCAGAGCCCGGTGTGGGGCTTGATCTCAAGACCCTGAGATCACGACCTGAGCTAAAATCAAGAGTCGGATGCCAGGGTGCCTGGGTGGCTCAGTCGGTTAAGCATCTGCCTTCAGCTCGGTTCATGATCCTAGGGTCCTGGGATCGAGCCCCACACAGGGCTCCCTGCTCGGCAGGGAGTCTACTTCTTCCTCTCCCTCTGGCCCTCCTCACTGCTCCTGTACTCTGTCTCTCTCAAACGAATAAATAAAAAAATCTTTAAAAAAAAAAGAGTCAGGTGCTTAACCAACTGAGTCACCCAGGCACCCCAAGTTTTACCCTTTCATACATAAAAGTGTTCTATCTCTATACAGACAACCCCACCTCTTACCTACTGATGCTTTTTTTTCTTATCATCCACATTTCACTGTGGGAGATCAGTTCTCAGACCAACACATTCATTACAAATCCGAACCACTACTGTTTTAGTTAGTACATCATATGAAACGACCAGGCTATTTTCTGCCAACTTAAAAGTTAGCGTCTTGTGGAAGAATTTGTTTTTAATGTTTGCATTTTAAGAAAATGCTGAACTATTTTCTCACATAGGAATTATTTCATTTGAATTTGCTGACTTTTTGCCAGCAAAAAGCAAAAAGAACCTGGGATTTTGCCGATGCCATGCTAAGAGGGTTGGTTCTGTGGGTTAGATGGGTTAGAACAATATGTAAAAACAGACTGAGAAAGAGTGACAGTAACAGTTAGCAATGGTGGGGGTCACCTATGTGGAGGGAGAAGGGTGCATGCCTTTGGAGAGGGGTCAGGCCTAATAACCGTGGGAAGTTGAATGGTCTCTCTATCACTCTGAGACTCCATTTCTGCAACTCTAAGTTTGGGGTCATCACCTGTTTTGCAAGTATAATGTAAGAATGACAGACGATGAGTGTAAAGCATCTGGTAAGACACGTGGCCCCTATCAGGCACTTACTAAGAGAAACTGTAAGCTTCTGGCTAGGTTTGAAGGCAGGATGACGGACCATGTTATAGATAATAAAATGGAAAGAAAAGACCTTTCTCTGCTACACAGAGTTAACCCCAAGCATGTTTAAGAATTTCAGGATTTAGGGGCGCCTGGGTGGCTCAGTTGGGTAAGTGTCTGCCTTCAGCTTGGGTCACGATCCCAGGTTCCTGGGATCGAGTCCTGCATCGGGCTCCCCACTCAACGGGGAGTCTGCTTCTCTCTCTCTCCATGTACCCCTCTGTCGTGCTCTCTCTCTCTCAAATAAATGAATAAAAATCTTAAAAAAAAAGAATTTCAGGATTTAGCCAACAGGCAGTGCTGTATGTGCCATGGGTTCTAAAGGCCCCCAAGTCTCCACCTTAAGGCAGTGGAAACCCTTAGTCCTCCTCTTCTCTATCTGGTTTGGCCATTTATGTGAATGCCAAACATCACTGGGCCCCGCTTTCCATCCCACCCTGATAGAGTATGAGCTCTGAATGTTTAGATTTCAACGGCCTCTGAGCAGGACCAGAAGGCCTCCTCATTTTGATAATATAGTAAAATAGTCATTGTGACTATGTGCCAGGCATTTAAGAACTTCCTTGTCAACCCCCCTTAATTTTTCCAATTTGTTAGCCTGGAAAACGCCCTTATTAGTATCAAACTTAGGTCTTAACAAGGCAGGATAAAGTTTTTCTTCTATCTTTCCCAAAGTGAAGCTAGCGATCTGGATTTTTTTTTTTTTTTTTTTACTTGATGGGAGGTTTCTGTATTATTATTGTTTAAAGTCAATTATCCTTTACTTTGTGTTCTTTTTCTGTTGTTTATTTTATCTGTCCTTCTCTCCCAGAGGGGCAGAATTAAGGCCCCCATTTGGTTTTTATTAGTGTAATCAGTTAATAGCTCTTCGATAATGCTTTACTTATTGTGTTAATTTTCTGCAGTTATGTCCAAAGGCAGCTTCCTGGAAGACCACATTTAAAAAAAGAAAAAGAAGATCTAACATTTCTTCTTTAATGGGTCCACTTAGCATTTATAGTTTCAGCTAAGATTATGGAACACTGTTGATTTACAAGAGTATTGAAAATATATATCAACAGCAGCTACTATTTTAAATAGATCTGTGGTAACCCTAAAAATTCCATTAGTATGGTGAAGGTACGAACACTGCTCGTGGTGTTTCTGTTGACATGGCTTATCACATCAATTCTTTGGATTTATCTGGAACGCGTTAGAGGTACGGGTGTACGCCTTTCCCATGCATTTGGTGCCAGTCACTGTAGTTCTATTGTGTCAGCAGCTAAACTCTGCTTTCCAGGGACCACCGTCCAATTGCTAGTGGCAATTTTTTTTTTTTTTTTTAATAGGCTCTACATCCAGCACGGAGCCCAGTGCGGGGCTTGAACTCACAATCGTGAGATCAAGACCTGAGCTGAGATCAAGAGTCGGTTGCTAACCAACCGAGCCACCCAGGCGCCCCGTTGGTGGGGATTTTAATGGGAACGTATCCTACATGGACTTTAGTACTCAGAGAGTAGTCCTCAAATTAAAGTGGAGCTTCGGGGCAGAGCATAGGGACAAACTAACTTACTTGAAGGGTCACAAAAAAGAGATTGATGATCAATGTGATAGATTGAGCCCCGATGGTAGGTTGTATTCTGAATTAAATGAATGTACTGAAGCAAAGAGAACATGACTCAGTGATTGGCATCATGGGTTCTAGACCCACCTCGGACACGAATTAGCTCTAGAACTTCCTGGGACATGAACTGGCTCTAGACCCACCTCGGACACGAACTAGCTCTCAGGCCTCTCAGGGCCTCAGTTCCGTCCTCTGTAAAGCGAGAAGTTGGGATGAAGGTTCTAAAGTTCCTCCCAGCTTTCACCGTCTCTGCAATGTTCAGTCAGTGGTCGCTCTATGCACGCATTTAGTGAGGAGGAATCATTAGCAGGTGACCGAATTAGGATTAGAATGCCTTCGGGTCATTGTTAAGTTTTGGGACATGAAGTGGGTGCTTAGCACAAAATGGGGGCCCATCAGTGCTTTTATAATAAATCCGTTTTTATGGTGACGCCTAAGTGAAATTCTATTTTGGAGAACTGTTCTTGGTCCCGCCCAATGGCTGTGAGTGGATGTGGGAAGAGCACCAGAGGGTAAGTCACAGAGCCCTGCTGTGGGAGCCTGGGCAAGTCACTTTCTCTCCTTGGGTCTTTCCCCCTTCATTTGTCAAACAAAGGGGGTGGAGGAGAATCACCAAGGTAGCTTCTAACTAAGGGAGTCCGTAGCCTTGTAAGAATTGGCTGCCGTGTAAAGCAAATGAGAAGGTTCTGATGTTCCCCCGACATCCAGTGCCCAGAGCAGTTGGAGCATGTTAGCTGCAATTTCGTGCTTGCTGGGAAACATGACGTGGGCTTGCTACGGAGACAGGCTGGGAAGGAGAGGACAGAAAGGAGATCTGTGCGCTAAGGGTTGGCTGGGGAAATTTTATGCAAAGAAGGAAATGAGGTTTCCTGTAATTGCCTGTTTCTGAGCTACAGAATGTATCCAATCCTGTGTTTAAAACGATGCGATGCGGGGTGCCTGGGTGGCTCAGTTGTTAAGCGTCTGCCTTCGGCTCAGGTCATGATCCCAGGGTCCTGGGATCGAGTCCCACATCGGGCTGCCTGCTCGGCGGGAAGCCTGCTTCTCCCTCTCCCACTTCCCCTGCTTGTGTTCCCTCTCCCGCTGTGTCTCTCTCTGTCCTATAAATAAATAAATAAAATCTTAAAAACAAAACAAAACAAAACAAAACGATGCGATGCCTCGTTGTTAGCGCAGTACGCCACCTGTTTTTTCTGCCTCTGTACCTGCCAGTACTGATGATGTTTGAGAACTTTCCTTTCAAAGAGGGCAGTGGAAGGCCACAGGGCAAAGTCAAGACAGAGCATATTTGAAAGGAAGAGGGGAGAAGCCCATAGACATTTCAATGGAAGTATTTTTAAGGCATTTCAAGGAGGAGTCTGAGAAATAATTACAAAGTTTAAAAAGGAAGAATCTTGACTTTGATCTGATTTTCTTCTGTAAAGCAATTAGGTCCATCATTTTTTTAAGGGCTAAGCTGAAAATTCTAATGGCTGGACCCAAACACTTTCATTTGTGTCTTGGCACTTCTAAATTCCAAAAGAAAAAAAAAAGTTTAAAAATTTATTAAGGTGATTTTTGCAGAGGGATTAATGCATAAAGCATTTGCTGGTCAGCTCTCGTAAAGGCTACAGCACCATAGTATAGCTGAGATTAAGAGCTAGATGTAAATCATGCAAGAGTCCAATTAATAGCACCGAACTAAGGAATCTATAAAGTTGATCTGATGAAAGGAGGAAAAACTGTCAAGGTATGATTGGAATTTTCCGTTCCAATTGCTGTTGGGGATTTTAATGGGAATGTATCCCACATGAATTTCTTCCTCACCAGCCTGGTCCACGGGATAGGCACTGAGGTAAGGAGAGGATATTTGATATGTGTTCTATTGATGTTAGATGTGAATGAGTGAAAGATCTAACACTGAGCTTAAGGGTTTTCTCCAGCTCGAGACTGTACTATGCTCGGAGGGAGTCTGTAGTGTGCACATTCCTACAACTTCCATATGCCCCAGAGGGAACAGAGCAGGATTGGAGCTCTAAATAACCCTAATGATATCGGGTAGGAGCCCATCAGGGAGTTGTTCGAGTTTGTCAGAGCATATTAAAATACAATGCATTCACATCATCAAAAAGGGTACATCAGTCTGTGCATACGTTCCTTTCTGATATTAAATTTGTCCAGGGACTATTCAAAATTACACCCCGCCTACCTGTACTCCCTCCCTTAAGTGAATAAACATGCCGAAGAAGGGGAGAGTAAATCAGAATAATGCACGTTGGTGAAAGTCCTATAATTGAAATCATTATTGCTTAAGACACCATTGCTTAAATCAGCCCTATCATAAATCAGTGCTTTTCACAAGTGAAGGTTTAAAATAAAGTGCTGTTTAAACAGATTGGGTCTCTTAAAAGGCGTGATGCAATTGGGAAGCTCTGGAAAATGGATAAAAAAGTGGTTTCTGAAGAGATACACTGGTTCCAGCATTTTATCTTCCACTTAATTTAAAAAAAAAAAAATTACCTAGTCCTTTCTTAGAAATTACATATTGAAGGCCTGTAATGGCCAAGCCTTTAACCCATTAAAAAAATTTACTCCCAGGAACAGTTAATATTTGACGTTTAATTGCTTTTTCTTGTTGGAGAGGAAAATCTGTTTCTTTCCTTCCTTTCTTGATTGACTTTTCAAAAATCACCTTGTGAGCTATAAAGATGGAGAGGAGTAATTGATTTTCAAAAACTCAAGTGCATGCACATGTATTCACATATGTGTGTGTGCGTGTGTGTGTACATTACAACCTCTGAGTACCAGGCACGGGGGCTTGCCCCGCAATCACTGTGCAAGGCAGGTGTTACTATTTCTAGTTAACAGAGATGCAGCCAAGGCCCAGAGTGGTTGATTTCTTGCATAGGGTCACACAGGTAGTAAGTGATGGGAGGCTGAGTCTTTATTCCTCCAACCCTGTTGCCTGCCTGTGGGGACGCTTCATGCCCAGGTGTGCAGACGTCCATGGAGCAAGGACCAAAGGCCATGCCAATGATTCCCATCATTGGAGTAACTAATCCTTTCAGCCTGTTTAACCAGCACCACGTTCTGGAATTTAGCAAATAATGCCACGCCATCCACAAATGTCGAAAGAGTCCAACTCTGATTTGTGCCTGTTATGTGAATACTGCATTGTAGCTGAGCTAGGAGAAGCAGTTGAACCAGCCTTATCAGTGATAGCAACTGGGGAGAGATTTCTCCTTGGAGAGTTTTATGTGGACGAGCGGGGGGTTGGATGATCTCTTATTAGAAAAATGCCCATACGGACTTCAGATGAACTTCCGGGGCTCCTCAGGACTTGTTTCAAGAGTCTTAAAGAGGGTGTCATCAGGACATTGGTGTAGAAGGGGCAAGGAAAAGCCACTTTTCGGTTGCCCTGAGTTAGAAAATTTCCATTTCAACATTGTCAATCCCTCACCTTTTATGTGAGGTAAATTTATTACCAAAGGCCAAAGTGTTCCCTTTCTTTTTTTTTTCTTTCTTTCTTTCTTTCTTTCTTTCTTTCTTTCTTTCTTTCTTTCTTTCTTTCTTTCTTT
>NW_022589764.1:1870283-1953341 GCF_004348235.1 Phoca vitulina | reverse complement strand
TTCTTTCTTTTCCTTCCTTCCTTCCTTCCTTCCTTCCTTCCTTCCCTGTCTTTTCTTTCCTTTTGCTCTTCCTTTCTTTCTTTCTTCCCACAAAACCAGGTATTATTTAGGTATCTGGCAAAGCTGCACAAACCAACTGTTCCTCCTCAAAATATGCCTTTTAGAGCTCAGGTGATACACCTCATTGGGTTACACCGTCTATGTTTTGTGGTCAGATGTGGGCTGTGTCATTCTACATCACTCCACCTTGCGAGAACATATTTATATATTAGCCTCACCAGGTTGCATGTCCTCTGGGATTGCTCCTGACTGTGCGGTCTTCATGCCAGTGGGGGGCAGTTGAATGGCCGACCTTCACGGGACCGCTGGGCATCTGCAGCGAAGAGGAACCGGCTCCTTCCCCCTCTGACTTCATTCAGCTGGAAAACTACGAGGTGTGTGGCTGGAGGACGAGACATTTCTGAGAGGTGGAGTACAATGCTTCGAGAAAGGGCTTGGAAGGAAACAGGCAGATGTGGAGGGCATGAAAATTTGCACCGCTCACAGTATTTTTTTTTTTTTTGGCTAGATCTGGAAAGACAAAAGCTTATTGTACAAGGTCTTTCTGTGATTTTTAATGTTTTTCCTTCTTATTCCTGATACGTGGCAATTCCCATTGTTCACCACGTAGTGGTAAAAGTGAGTCTTATATAGCTGTGTGGTAGGGTATGTGGTAGGGTGTCAAAATCCTTCCTGGAAACTCATTTGGCAGTGTGTGTCAAGACCATACAAATTTTCGTAACCCTTGATCAAATATTTTTACTCCTTGGAATCCATTCTCAGTACCAAAAAGAGTGCTGAAAGATGTTCTTTGTTTTATTTATTTATTTATTTATTTATGTATTTATGTATAAGGTTTTATTTATTTATTTATTTATTATTATTGTTATTTTTTAGTTTTATTTACCTGACAGAGAGAGACACAGCGAGAGAGGGAACACAAGCAGGGGGAGCGGGAGAGGGAGAAGCAGGCTTCCCGCTGAGGAGGGAGCCCGATGCGGGGCTCGATCCCAGGACCCTGGGATCATGACCTGAGCCGAAGACAGACACTTAATGACTGAGCCACCCAGGCGTCCCCAAGGTTTTATTTATTTAAGTAATCTCTACACCCAGTGTGGGGCTCGAACTCATGACCCCGAGATCAAGAGTCACATGCTCCACCCACTGAGCCAGCCAGGTGCCCCTCAAAGATGTTATTTAAACTCCTGTTACAGTACTTAGAGCCTTACTATAAACCTAACAGTATGGGCAATGGAACTATTAAATATTTTCCTGATGTTGATATGCAAATTATGTCATAACATCGGAATAGGATATATACTCCTAATGATTACAGATACGTGGGCAAACTATGCTCAGTCATAATAATAGATAACATTTATTGTCTACTGAATATATGACAGGCAATCTGTCAGATCCTTTGTAGTCACTGCCTCCTTTGGTGTGCTTGCTAGATTAAGCTAGATTTTATTTTTTCTCCATTTTACAGATGAGAGAGGAAGGTTAACTGGATTATATGAGGTCAAACTGCTAGTGTGAGATTTGAACCCCGTCCTGGTTGACTACAGAGCTCACACTCCTAACTTATCATTCCTCATGATATGTGGATAATTTTAAGTAAAAAACAAATATTAGCCACCAAACCCCTGCCCCCCAGAAAGTAACCCCAAAACTCCAAACCAAAAACAACCCAGCACCAACAAACACAAATCTGACAAACTCTGCTCTTCTGGTAATCACATGGAAAAGTAAATAGCAAAGCTTAGACCAAGAGAAATAGCCCAAGTTGAAAAAGCTTATCTGCAACCGGCCAATAAAATGACAGGTGTTTTATATGAAGCAACAATTAAATGTTAAGGTCTTTTCTCTGGATGGGAATTAGATACTTTAAGTATGATCTTATACTAAGACAATCCAATTAATATTCTTCTGCCAACTTAAGGAAGTAAATCTTACAATGAAGCAAATCTTGCATTTAGGGGGAAAGGACTTTGCCCAGAGTGACTTGAGAATTATCTTGAGGACTAGGGCCTAGACCAGTGGTTCTTACCTTATTCTGTGTGAGAACGTATTTGAAAATATTAATAGCATCGATGATGTCTGTCTCCAGTAAAAACACGTTTATTTCTATGTATGCCACATTTTGTTCTATGTCTATTTACTTTTGATATCTTTTAGGCTTATTGCTGGTTTGAGGATTTAAATTAAAATTTCCCTCTGTGTTTTGGCTTGCAGAATGTTCTTTGTCTCATGACTTGGGGAATGTTCTTTCGTTAGCGGTTCGGACACTGATACGGTTTCTTCAGAGCCTTGTCTACACCTGCATAAGGTCTGTAAAGTGAGTATAATGAATAACTTAGTTTCACTGTTTTCTTTAAAGTGACAGCATGTTATTGTGAACGCTTGCATTTGGACGCATGGCTAAACAACTGCCTTTTGGATTTTCCATGTTAGGATGAAAAAAAAAAAATGCAAGCCACACATCACCGAGAATCCATGGCT
The DNA here is from genome assembly GCF_004348235.1 of Phoca vitulina. NCBI lineage: Eukaryota > Metazoa > Chordata > Mammalia > Carnivora > Phocidae > Phoca > Phoca vitulina. The sequence continues at coordinate 1,950,800 of NW_022589764.1, read as the reverse complement.
GTGCCTGGCAGTGTAATTGGGAAAAGTTTGGAATGTTAGTGGACATTCCTAGGAGCAGCTTTATTTCCCACACCTGCAGCAATGCGCTGACATTAAACACACAGGGACCAAGTGCATGTGTGTAAGGCGCAGTGGTAGACAGATGTGAAAAATGGGTGGATGAGGACTTGGGATGAGATTCTCCCAGGACTCCAGTGTGCTGAGGTTGGGAAATGCTCAGGCGGGCACCTTCCAGGCATGGTTGGCTGTGCTTCTAATAAGGTTACTGCTGGGGCCTGATTTCATTCCATGAAATCTTTTCACCATCAGGATGAAGAAAATTATTTTTCACCGTTCCCCAAATGGAAACATTTTCAGGTATGAGTCCCAAAAGATTTTGTGTGTCCTCTGTACCTGTTGTTCGGGATTGTGCAAGAAGGGAGTCAGAGGGGCGCCTGGGTGGCTCAGATGGTTAAGCGTCTGCCTTAGGCTCAGGTCATGATCCCGGGGTCCTGGGATCGAGCCCCAAGTCGAGGTCCTGGCTCAGCGGAGAGCCTGCTTCTACCTCTCCCTTGACCTCTCCCCCTGCTCTTGCTTTCTCTCTCTCTCTGTATCTCTGTGTCTCAAATGAATAAATAAAATCTTAAAAAAAAAAAAAAGAAGGGAGTCAAAAATACCAGGGTAAGAGGTCATTGGTTTGTCTTCTCAGGAACTTCCCCTGGGCAGTGGTCTCTGCCTCTGTTACACAAGATGGCAAAAATATGAGCCAATGTGCATCTGGCCAGTTTTGCAATGCTCCATCACAAGGGGAAATTCCTTCCTCACCCCAGCTGGTGAACAGTTATGCCCTGGAGCCCAGGACGGACATGCCTTGTAACTTTTTAACCTAGTTAGTGTAACTGCCAATATTATTCCTATTCATATAAATGTCTAATCCTTTCTTGAATCTTGCTAGACTATTTGCCTCAATAATATCCTGCGGCAGTGAATTCCACAGGTAGATTATACGCTGTTTTAAAAAAAGTATTTCCTTTTATTCATTTTAAATTTGTTACCTTTTCACGTCACAACATGGCCCTTGTTCTTGCATTAAGGGGCCCAAGGTCCAGGCATTACAAATTCAGCTTTAATTTTTCCCAGCACTCCGCCATTATTAAAATTCCGCCTTCTTCATATTGTTTCCTTTTTTGGCATATATCATCTTGATTCAATGAGATGATTGATCTAAATGGTCTCATACTACTTTGGACACGTAGTAGGCCCAGGAAGAAAGGTCTCTTTAACATTCAGTGTCACTTGATGGACAAATGTTTATTAAGCACGTATTGTGTGCTGGAATTGTTGTAAGTATTGGAGAGACAGCTTTGAGTGAGGCAGGGTCCTTTCTGAAGGACCTAATTTTCTAGAGAAGACAAGCAGAAATAATGTGAATAAAGATGAACTACATGGTTTTGGGTGGTCTTAAGTACTATGGGAAAATTGGGCAAGAGTGATTGGCAGAGGATGGCAGGGGCCATTTCAGATTGTATGGTCAGAGAGCCACTCTCTGAAAAGGGGCCAGTTGAGTTGGCCATCAGGGAATCATCTATATGCTATCTCCATGAAGGTGAACCTATGCTCCTAGACAATGCCAGGCATGAGGCGAGACTCCATCCTTACTCACTGAGTGAATGAATGGATCAAGGTTGAGGAGGGAAATTGTAGTTTCAGAAATCATTCAGTAAGTTACTCATAGACCCAGGAGTAACATATCTTGAATCCCTACGCCCTGTAACTCCAAAGACTGTTGGAGTAGAAAAAATAGAGTGAGTTAGGCTCAGCGTCAAGCCCTTCCCACGTTCCCACGTCCCCAGCTACTTTCCTTGTGTGACCTTGGGGAAGTCACCTGCTCTCTCCTCCAAAGTGCTCTCATTCATAAAAATGGGAGTAAAATTTCCTTGGGGCTCCTGGGTGGCTCAGTCGGTTAAGCGTCTGCCTTTGGCTCCGGTCATTATCTCAGGGTCCTGGGATCGAGCCCCGTGTCGGGCTCTCTGCTCAGTGGGGAGTCTGCTTCTCCCTCTCCCCCTGCTCCTGCTTGTGCTCTCTCTCTCTTTCTCTGTCAAAAAAATAAATAAAATCTTAAAAAAAAAAAAAATGTTTGCTTCATGGGGTTTGGAGCATTGGAGATAAAATTATGTAGAGCTAGTTCTTCATGGGGTTTGGAGCATTGGAGATAAAATTATGTAGAGCTAGTTCTTTATAAACTACCAAATGGTGTAGAAATGTTGGTCATTCTGGAGGGAACGGGTTGTTCTCAGCCCTGAACACCCTTTCGTTTTTCTCCTTCCTGGTTTTCTTTGTTCCCTATTTTTATCCCTGCCTCTGCCTAAAGCTCATTAGTGGCATCCGTGGTACTTAGCTTTCTGCCCCAGAAGTGGCTTAGGTGAGGAGGGTGGTAGAAGGGGGAGCGATAGGAGGGTGGTAGAAGGGGGGGCGATAATACCTATTTCTTAAGGGCTTTAAAAATGAATTCAGGTGGGGGCGCCTGGGTGACTCAGTCAGTTAAGCATCCACTCTTGATCTCAGCTCCGGTCTTGATCTCAGGGTTGTGAGTTCAAGCCTCGCATTGGGCTCCATGCTGAGCATGGCACCTACTTTAAAACAATTTTTTTTTAAAAATAAGAATAAAAAAATAAAAATGGAATCAGGTGGGGGCTGTTGCTAGGTGACACAGGGGACCGGAGGTGTATTTCCAATAGTGACTGCTTGCTTTTATTTTGTTTACTGCTTGGTCCTTCGGGGTCAGGTTAACCAAACTTCTATACAAAAAGACAGAGGCTTTGCCTGAATTTCCGAGGGGATCCTTCCCCCCCAGAAAATGGAGGCTTTGGCTGAAATGATCTGATTACCTGCTTGGAGCTTCCCTCTGCGTTCCAGCATGATAGGCATATAGCATTTCCTCATGCTTCCTCCTGTTATTCTTTCTAATTGCCCCTTAATTTACTTTTTTTGTTTTTTTCCATTTAGGCAGTTTGAAGTAGATTATGCAGCTCTGCATAATCATGTATTAGAAAGGCATTTCAAGGAATAAATTATTAGCGTTGTTTACATGCATGGTTCAAATTTACTGGCAAATTGTTCAGGCCTCGGTTTTATGAGGTAGCTGCCAGCCAGGCTCCTTCTGGGTAAAACGCTGAAATAGGAGAAGTTTCCTTTTGGTTTCCCTCACCCACACGTCCTCTGCCTTCTTCCTCCCCTTTCAACACCTCCCTCCATTCCCGCCCCCACAGAACTCTGTGGACCTGGCAGGCCTTTTACACCTTCATGTGAAGACATTTGTGGGTTCTCCCCTCTGCTGCCCCGCCCCCCGCCCCCCCCCCCCCGTGCAGGACCGACCCCCAATGAAAATGAGGTGTGCAAAGGAATAAATCTTCAATGGTATAATTTTAGAGCCTGTGGCAACTGGGAAGGGCGGCTATTTTGGGCTGTGGGGCTTTCTCCTTGACCTGAGATGATGTTACTTTGCCGGCCGTTCGCGCAGTCGGCCAACCCTGCACGCGGTCTTTGTAGCAACATGCCTGCCATTCCTGGTGGACGCTTCTTGGTTTCTCCGTGGAGCTGCTCTGTGCTCCCCCTGAGTTCTGTGCGTGTGTGCAAGGGCACGAATCTGGCCACATGCACCCACCGGGGCTTGTCCCAGGTGACATTTTGAGGGGGTGACGCAGGTTACCCCCAAGGGGCAGCACAGACGGAAGGCACTTCCTTCCACGGAGGGAGGAGAACCTTCCTGGTTGGGTTCTTGCCTGTCCCCCAGCCTCCATGCTTTATCAGTTGCTCAGTGACCGTTGTGCGGGTCACCCCCTCTCTGAGCAAGGTGACCAGGCGGTCTCCAGGCCACAGCGTCTGGGCACCCCTCCTGGGAGGCCTCATTTGAAGCTGTCCTCGGGGGGCATCCTCACAGCGATCCTGACCACCCTGCTTGCTCTCTTCCCATCCAAGCCCCTGATGCAGCTGCAGCTCGCAGATCCTTGTCCTGGCTGGGGAAGCGAGTCAGGACTCCTGCAGCCGATGGGCAGGACAGCTACGAGAAATCCGAGGGTGGCCAAAACAATAATGCTTCCCAGAGGGGGCCGAGAGTCTAGCCAAGGTCATCACTGGGGAGAGTATCTTATTCGTAGTTCTTACAACCTAAAAAGTGCACACAAGACCCAGAGATCATTCAGGAAGGAGGAGTAAAGTCAGTAAAGAATGAAAAAATGGGAACAGTTTTGTTTTTTTTTTAAAGGATTTAAGCTTATTTGTGCCAAAAAGAGAAAACAGAAGCCTTTTATAGGTATGGAGAGAATGTGGCTCTCACTTCTACAGGTCCCCTGGCCATTAAGAAAAGGGGAGAATTCCGAAGTTGGAGAGAGAGAGAGAGAGAGAGAAGGAAAATGGGATGGGGAAAGGACCAGGGTACAAGAAGAACCTGATTAAGGAACAGAAAAGATAGTGGCTGGAGGGTTAGACAAAGAGAGAGAAAAAGATCAAGAGATAATGCTGCCTTCCCTTATCTGCTGTTGAATTCCATTTTTTTTTTTTTTTTTTTTTTTGGGAGGGGGGGGGGGGGGGGAGGGGGGGGGGGGGGGGGGGGGGGGGGGGGCGACACACAGAGAGGGAGAGAAAATATCTTAAGCAGGCTCCATGCCCAGGGCAGAGCCCAACGTGGGGCTCCATCCCACGACCCTGAGATCATGACCTGAGCCAAAACCAAGAGTCAGACTGAGCCACCCAGGCGCCCCTGCTGTTAAATTAAATTTAACAGATATTTTGAGAACCAACTATGTCTGTTCCAGTTCTCGATTTCTGTATGACAGATCACCCTAAAATTTATTTACTTAAAACCGCAACAATCATTTTATTATTATCTGTCGTGGTGCTGAGTGTTGACTGGGCTCAGCAGTGTGGGTCTCATGCAGCCTTTCATGAGGATAAGGTCTGCGGGTGGCCCAGGCTGAGGTCACCTCTAAGGCTTCCCCACTGACACGTGGGGACTGATGCTGGCCCTTGCAGGAACCTCAGCTAGGACCATTGGCCGGAATGTCCAGTCACTTTTCACAGCAGTTCGTCCTTGTGCTCCTTTCCTGGCTTCTCAGCGCTCCAGAGATAAGTATCTGAAGAGAACGAGGTAGAAGCTGAACCCTTCTTTCTGGGCTGGCCCACGCACATACTCTGTGGGTTCACGTCAGTAAGGTCAGCTCAGATTCAAGGAGAAGGCGTATAGACCCTTCCTATGGATTTGAGGAGTGTTCGAGAACTTGTGTCTGTCTTAAAACTGCTAAAATGTCCAGTCACGATGTCACGTGTTCTCAACCTTCAAACCAGAAGAGCTTCTTGTCTACTTGGAGCTATGCAAGTCAATGAAGTAATCAGTGCAAAGGAATGAAATATCCATTCTCCAGAACGCTGAGGTGATAGCAGAATATGTACCAAATGGGGTACAAGATGAACTCTTGTATGTGGAGAGGCCAGGGGCAGAGGGTAGGTAGGAAGGCCTGTGGTCTCTTCTCTTTTTGAAGCACGTTAGAGGCAAATCAGATGGCAGGGGCTAACAGTCCCTAACTCTGGAGTGGGTGTTCAGGCCAGCTTTATTCAAGCCCTAACGTTTGTTCTTAATAACGTTTTTTTTTTTTTAAATTTTTTGAAGATTTTATTTATTTATTTGAGAGAGAGAGAGAACACAAGTAGGCAAAGCGGCATGCAGAGGGAGAAGGAGAAGCAGACTCCCCACTGAGTGGGGAGCCCGATGTGGGACTCGATCCCAGGACCCTGGGATCATGACCTGAGCCGAAGGCAGCCGCTCAACCAACTGAGCCACCCAGGTGCCCTGTTCTTAATAACTTCTTATCTTGTTACCTGTTTTCTCTTCCCCGGCCTCACATTTATTCCACCAACGGTCCTCCCTTTCAACAACTTTATTCTTCTGTGGTCCTAAAACTCTCTCCATCCCTCTATCTTCCTTGGTCATCACTGTATGCTTTCTGTGCATGAAAAAGATTTACCTCCCATTCCCCTTCTTACTTTTTGCTTCTCTATGGCCATTTCTCAGACCAGTGACCTCTTCCTGCCCTTCCTTGTCCCCCTCCTCACTAGACTGCTTGAAATATGTATCTTCGTGTTGGGTTCCCTCTTTGTGGCCATTGTCTCTTGCCTTCTAAAACCATGTCTTATATTCTGGTAGCTCATGCCTTTCTTCTCTGCTCTGACTTGTCTTATCCTAGGTGCCATTTGTCCTGCACGGTGTCCCAGGTCAGTGGGCCCTGGTGTGCCCGACGCCCAGCATCTCCATCAGATACAGCTTTGATGGTGTACCATCTTCATGGTGAGGCCTCGTCCACAGCCATGGACTTTCAGGCGGGTTTGCTGCTTGGCTGCTGACCTTTCTCTGGTAAGAGTATCCTATATCCCATCATCACTAGAGCCTTTTTCTCTGCATCTCAGTCTCTGGTCTCCAAATATTACTAACTGTAGACATTCACTTTTTTTTTTTAAAGATTTATTTATCTTAGAGAGTGAGAGAGAGAGAGAGAGAGCATGAGCAAGGAGGGGTGGAGGGAGAGGGAAAGAGAATCTGAGCGAATGGAGCCCGACTCGGGATTCGATCCCAGGGCCCTGTGATCATAACCTGAGCCGAAACCGAGAGTCGGACAGTCAACTGACTGTGCCACCCTGGTGCCCCTAGACATTCACTTTTTAATCCCCATGTAGGTTGGGGTCTTTTTCTCCTCTTAGTATAAAAGTGACATATATCCACTGTAGAGAATTTAGAAGACACAAAAGAAGCGAAAACAAGAAAACAACTGTTGTGGGTATAAACATTGTTAAGACCTTGGTGTGGGTTACTTTTTTCCCTCCATATTTACAATTTTTATTTAGAAAAAAACAGAATTACTACTCAGATGGGCAATGCTTTCCTCCAAGTTATTTGCTATTTTATAGAATCAATTGTTACAAAACTAGAGCCTCTGGCCCCAGCTAATTGGACCAGTCTGGGCCATCAGGCCCTAGCTGGGGTAGTACCTGCTCTTTCCTTAGTGTTAAATCAGCTGATATTGGGATCTGGAGCCATAATATCACATCAAAGTGGAATTAGAATTTTCACTTTGAAGCCTAAAACTTTATTGGAGACGGTGGTTTGCGAAAGACAAGTAGAGAAGACACAGGAGTCTAGAGGCTTCCTTGGATCCTGGCTCTAATTTCTGTGGTGAATTTTGTGTTCTCACCTTTTATTCATATCTCAAATCCTCCCTTAGTGGTGGAGCTGTGTCTGTGGGGTTCTGACATCTCCCCCTAACAATATCTGAGAAGGTAACACTTTTGTGCAACCTGCTTTTTTCATTTAATAATGATTCCTATGTTTTTTCTGTGTTGTTATATATTCTTTGAGATTAGGATTTTGGTGCCTGCACAGCGACAACTGTGGAGGCTTGAATATTTATGGGGAAAGAGGAACATCCTGCTTAAACTCTGGCATTAACACTGAGTCCAAATGCGTGCCTTGACACGTAGTTTGCTATGTGACTTGGGCAAATTATTTAAACAATCTGTCTCACAGTCCCCATCTGTAAAATGGATATAACAATGCGGTCCAGTGATGTAAGGAATCGAAAGTTCCTGGGACACAGTCTGCCACAGAAGTAAGGGTTCGATAAATTTTGCCTATGATTATTAATTATCACAATCCTAAATCCTCTGCAATTGCTCATGAAACAGCCCCCATACTTTTTCAGCATTAGAACCAAAGCTGTGACAAACATCCCCAAATATTTACATGTGATTTTCTTCAGTTAAATGCCTAGGAGTTGCATCATCGCGTCACAGATTATGGACATTTGAAGAGTTCAAAGCTGTCACTGTTTTCACTGAATCTTCTAAGATGTCCACAACCCAGCCTTTCCCAATTTTTTATTCAGCTTGGGAAAGATGAAGAAAACCCACACCCAGCATGCTCCTTGCCTCAAGGAGCATTGTCTGTTGGACAAGCAGATGTACAAACAATTATAGGTCATAGTTAAATTTGCCAGAATGGAAGAGTGTATCTGTAAGGAAATCCCTGAGCCACGGTCTACGCAGTTAGCCTGATGGTCTCCAGAGGGTTTTGATGGGTCCCAGGTTACAGCATTTCAAAACATTTTTAGTTGCCAGCAATGAACGACTGGAGATTTCAGGTAAAAATGTAGATTTCTGTCTCACCTTGAAAAAAAAAAAAATGGAAGTATTGGCAATGCTGAGGCCTCATGTTACCATGGCAACAATGAGGCGTGGCTGACCCTTTAGCTAGAGCACCAGTTCTCTTTTTTTGGCACAGTCCCTACCACTCCCTAGTGTACTACCTTTTGCTGCTATCTGTATGAGCCATGAGCTTCTGACCATAGGCCTAGTTAAGGGGGTATTTATTTTTTCACGGGCTCTCAGAGAAGACACAGAGAGGTCTGCTAGAGCAGAGGACTACAGGGTAAGCAAAAATATGCTTAAATATGCTTAAAATATGGAGGGAGGACCATCCATGGCGGGCAGAATAGCATGTGCAAAGGTCCGGGGGCTGGAACACGGAGGCCTGCTTGGGTGATGACAAGCAGACAGGACGGGAGAAGAGTTGGGCATTTGAAGGAAGGGACTGAGAGAAAGAGTTGGAGAGGCATGTAAGCATCAGCTTTTGTGCAGCCTGGCACGCCAAAATAAGGAATTCAGAGTTGTTTTTTTTTTTTTTTTTTGCTGTGAAAACTGGATCTGATACTTGAGAGAAGAGCTAAAAGAGTTTCTATTATCCGTGCTCTGACATCACGGTGGTGCCTTGCAGAGTATGTTGTGCGCAGAACCTCATTCAATCCTGACGCCAACCCCAGAAGACGTGTGCTTTCGTTACCCTCACCTTACAGATGAGAAAATGCAGATAGAAGGAGGTTGGTTAAGTGACTTCCCCGAGGTCACAACCAGTAAGTGGCAAAGCGGGAAGTAGACCCCGGGCTCAACTACAGAGCTCGCAACTTGATTGCCAGGCTTTAGAACTGCTACCCTAGCAGTGAAGGCAGGATTGCTCCGGGAGGAGATCAGGAGAGGCCGGCAGACAGAGCGAGGTGGCTGGGTGTCCACTGCAGTGGCCAGTGGGAGAACAGGAGGGCCACACCAGGCTGCGTCCGTGCAGTGCAGAGGGGGTGCGTGTGGGTTACACGGAGGACGACCCTTCTTCGTGGAATGTGCCTGCCACTGGAGTTTCCTCTTGCTCGTTTGAATTCTCAGGGCACATCGTGTCTCTTGCCCAGGGTTTGCTTTTGCCATGCCCCCATAACAGCTGTGCACATCTTACGGCCTCTTGTCTAGTTCAAGTTTGTAAGGGGCAGGAGGAATCATGCTTTATTTGCCTTAATTTTATTTTTGCATTGCTGAGCACCGTGCTTTGGTAAACGAATGAATTCCCCAAATTATCTTTTTCAGATCATTTCTCCTTCTGTATGCATTTGCGAAGTCTGTGGCAGGTTAAACAGTTTTTCTTTTCAAATATGAAAATAATTTCTTTACACGATCTACTTTAAACTATTTGAAAATATGAGGGAGAGGAAGACAGGGAAGCTGTTTAAAAGCAGCAAAACCCTTTAAGAGTCAATGTCACATTTATTGTTATAAAATATTTTTCTCTCTCTGTTAGACATCTGGTTCCCATTACGTACAGTATTGGGTACTTGAGTTCACCAGGCATTTTGCATACCAAGCAGTGTGCATGTGAAATCCCCCTGACATCCGCCAGTTCATATTTGCACCATGCAAGTCCTACTTTACATTTGCAGACAACCCTTCCATCACCAGCTTAATTCTTCCCAATATGCTTTCGAGGTTATTTTGTTCATCCTTAGCTTGAGACCAAATTGCCTACATCTGAGAAATGAAGGATTTAATCATGGAGTCTTTGCTTTATGTCCCTATATGGTCCAACTATCTATAAGCTCACACCGAAGTCAATGAAACATCTAAATCTTTAATCTATATTTCCCAGTAACATTGACCCAGAAATGAGAAACACAATATGGAATGTTTGCTAATGAGTCATGAATTTCATTATAATTGCTTCCACATTCAGGATAGCGCCCTTAAACCATCTAATCTTGACATATCCTGCAACAATCCCATGTGTTGTAAATGGTTTTGTTTTATTCCTTAGGTTACTGTTAAGGGCTTATTTTATGCTTCATTTTATTTTCTTAAAGAAAGCCACACACATGTGTGTGCACACTCACTCTCTTGGATGTGCACGCATGCCCGTGTGCACACCCACACGACTCGGAGGCTTATTGCCTCGATCTGTATTTTTTTTGAAATAAGATAATTATGAAAGCGAAAGGAGCCCTCATCCACATTTGGGAAGAGAGCTGCAATATGGTCTATCGTGGAGTTCCAAGTCAGGTCTCTGAGAATTAAGGCCAGAATCAAGCAGGGCCTCGGCCGGCAGCCGGCTGTCCCCTCCCTCTCCGCACAGAAGAGTCTATGAACGGACGGACCCGGCTAGCATTCAGTACAGTAATAATGGAAAATTAAATACGACTTTTAAAAACTGCTCACATTATAAAGTGATCTATTAGCATTATATGACTTTGGCACTTAAAGTGACTGATTCTAATTGTACGATTTGGCCCATGGCAAGCATTAAAGAGCTACAGAATCTTGTAGGTTTTTTTTTTTTTTTATCTCTTTTGGGATATTTTAAAGTGGATTTTTTTTTCCTTTGAAATAAAGCTTTGTTCCTGCCACAGAAAAGGTTATGTGGAAGAAATCTCTCAGTCCTGATAGAGCCAGAGGTAATTATAGTTCCTTTTTCTTTGATTCATGAATTGATAAGGCAAATATTAAGAACATTTTTTGCATTTTTTTTCTCCTCCTTTTTTATTAAGTGAAACTCTGTCTTTACAGCTTGGGGATGTTATCCTGAAAAAGTAAAGATGGATGGCCTTCCCTGATGAGCTTTTCTAGCAATCAGACAGGCATTCTTTCCCTGCACCTGGTGATCATAGTGTATCCTGCCGAGTCTTTTCTGCACGAGCCCGTGGGTTGCTAAGATGACGTTGCATGCCATACCTTGAGCTGAACTTAATTTAAGCAAGTTAGCACAAAACGAGGACGACTTCTGTGCAGGTCTGCTTCTTAGAGATACTTACCAAAGTGTTTGCAGGTTTCAGAAAAAAGAGGGATGAATATGGGGGAATGTCATTCATCTTTGAATGAGACTTTATGTTTATGATATGTACAGGCTTTTTCTTAATTCTCATGGTATGGACTGCAGGAAGCTTACTAACTGAATAGTATTGGAAACGGCAGCTTTTTATGCTGACAGGGTCCTTTTTGAACTTACATGTTTAAGCCAAACTGAAGTTTTACCTTAATCTACGTGCCTATGAATTTCTTGTTGGCGGTTTTCGGATTTCTCAATTGTCGAAAAATTGCCTACTGTGCTTCAGAGAGTTTTGATATAATGACCCACATTATTATCCATATAACCAACAGTGGGCTCTTGAACACATAATTTAAAAACTCCAGCAACACTGTTAAAGTGTAAACACCAGCCTTATTTATTTGAAACATCTCTTTTCGAAATTGGACTTTTTTTTTTTTAAAGATAATGCTAAAGTAGAAAGAAGTTTAAAGACACTCTGGCTTCTTATGAGTTTTCCACTAACAATTCCCTATAGCTTGTAATAGCTCTCTTTCTTCCACAACCTGGAATCTGCAGAAGAGAGCAGAAATACTTGTTATTGACCTGAATTAGGATAAAAGGAAAAGAGAAGATAAGATCATAGCCGTCGGCATTTTGTTTATGAAAACATCATTTTGAGGATGTGCTTGAATCAGGCAAAAGTAATGCACCTCCCTCCTCTTCCAGCATTTTTGAAATGCCAGCCTGATAAGACTTAGAGAACAATGCCCAGAATTAGGGCATTACCTTTCCTGTATGCTAGTGTTGTGCACGAGAGCGTCATTTAATCATGATGGTTTTTCTTTGTTATTTTAGAAATACATACGAAAATAAAAAAAAAATTAGAAAATAAAAATATAAAGATGTATAAATATAAGAACAAAAAATAAAAATTTGTTTTTAAAAAAGTTATCATATTTTATTTGAAAAGTTTTAGGACTCAAAAGAAGTTGTAAATAATTCAGAGAGATCGCCTGTTCCCTTTTCCCAGTTCCCCCAAAGATAACATCTCATATAAACATAGTACCTTGTCAACATTAGGAAATTGATTCAATAGTGTTATCCTAGTTATAGATCTTATTTGGACTCCAGCAGTTTTTTTTTAAAAGATTTTATTTATTTATTTAAGACACACAGAGAGAGAAGACTGAGCGCAACTATGAGCAGAGGAGAGGGGCAGAAGCAAACTCCCCTCTGAGCAGGGAGCCCGACGCGGGGCTCGATCATGACCTGAGCCAAAAGCAGCAGCTTAACCGATTGAGCCACCCAGGTGCCTCCGGGGAGAGAGAATCTTAAGCAGATCTCACACTGAGCTTGGAGCTGGACACAGGACTCGATCTCACAACCCTGAGATCATGACCTGAGCTGAAACCAAGAGTAGGACGCTTAACTGACTGAGCCACCCAGGCGCCCCTGGAATGCATAAAAAAACTGGATGCAGTTTTTAATATGCATTCACTTTTATGGTTTTATTTATATATAAATATATATATAATATAATATATATAATAATATATAATATAATATAAAAACTTTTATTTATATATAAATACATATATATATGTAAATATATATATACTTATTTTAAAGATTTTATTCATTTATTTGAGAGAGAGACAGAGAGCACACAAGCTGTGTGTTGGGGGGAAGGCAGAGGGAGAGGGAGAAGCAGACTCCTGGCTGAGGGGGGAGCCTGATGTGGGGCTCGATCCCAGGACCCTGGGATCATGACCTGAGCCAAAGGCAGACGCTTAACCGACTGAGCCACCCAGGCGCCCCAAGGGTGTATATTAATATGTGGAAATGCATTAACAACCATTGTTAAGGGAGCATCTCTCACCGATGAGTATTGACGGTATACAAGATTCTCAGATGATGTGGTTTTGTATATCCTGTGCCTGACTAAAGAAGAGGTAGATTTGATTGTATTAATGAAGACCCTTTATATTATTAGCTTTATCCACATATTAATTGACTAACAAAAATAATCCATCCTATATCAAGTGCCAACTGGAAATACAAAGATGGTGGCATTGACTATGCTCTCAGAGAACCCACAGAAGGAGGTAGAAAAAGAATCAACAATTACACCACAGAGGGTTGTATACCAGAGGACAAATGAAACAACCCCCCATTACTAAACATCTACAAGTGCGTTAGCGAAAAAGCGAATAAGATGCATGCCTCTCTTGTTCTGTGGATCTTACCGCTGAGTGGAGAAGACAAGACCATTAACAAGTGGTGACGACAGAGAGCCTATCACAGGGCAGGGGCTCAAAGGGGTAGGTCCTGACCCGGTCAAAGGGTGCAGGAAACGGACCCAGGGGCATGTCTTGTAGCCACAGTAGGCATTTCAAGATGTTGAGAGTGACAACTTACAGGATCTTTGGACCAGCTTGTTTCATTCAGAGCCTAGATTAGCATCTTCTTGCTCTGGTGTTTCCTTTGAGCAGATGGCTTGCTATGCAGTCATTGTTTCTTAGAACTGACTCAAGAGGTCTTTGATATCATACCTGTTATGCCAGATCTTCCCTACTCAGTGCTGGCAGGCCTGGTGCTGGGCTCACATAGCACATGGGTTGGAGAGAGATCTGTTTTCTAGCAGTAAAGGGGAAGTGGTTCCCTAGAACATGGTTGGTAGCCAGTGCTGGAGAAATAAAACCATTGTATGCCTTAAATATTGAGGTTCCTCATTCGGAATGTAACAACACTATCACCCTCTAGCCTCCTACAGATGTGATTACGAGCATTTCTTGCTTGGGACCCCGCAGTTACTTTCCACTGGACTTCAGGTGGCATCCAGAATTCCTACTGTGGCCTGTGGTCTACAGGGTCCTGTATGGTCTGGCCCAACCTACATATGTCCTCAGCCTCATCACAATCCACTTTAGTTCCAGTTCCTAGGGGTCCAGTCTCTCTGGACTGTTGAATGGCCCTTTAATTTGCTAAGCTGTGTTCCACTTCTGGGCCTTTGCACATTCTGCTTCCACAAATGCTCCCCCCCCACACACATACCCTTTCTCTATACCTTCATCTATAACCTCATTCTTCAGGCTTCTATTGTAAGACTTTCTATACTGAAGCACTTATCTCTGTGAAGTTCCCACCAAGAGTCCCATCTTATCCATATTTATGCATGCATTATATATATAATCTTATATTCAATGGTAGGACTCTATATTGGTCTCCCCTATTATACTGTGAGTTCCATAAGGGCAAGGATAATGTCTGTTTTTGTGATTATCTCCCCAAGTTTCAATAAGTATTTGTTGAACGATTTATTGAATGGATGGATAGATGAATGAATGAAATAATGACACATGCTCTCATTTCTCCCACATGTTTAAGTGATGTCACATCTGGGATTTGTTTGGGGCTCATTTCTGGGGTCTTTCTCATGTTCAGGTAGGAACAGCTTTTCATAGAAAATCATGGTTGATGTGCTTTGGTCGTCAATTTTGCCTACTCTGGTGGGTTCTGTTTTGCATGTTTTATCTGATGTAGTTGTCATTTCAAAAAAATAGTGGACATTCCTCATCAACATAGTGGCCATTCATCGGCAAGGAATAGCCCATAGCTGCTTTGTTAAGCTCAGGGCTCTGGGCATGACACTTTGATATGCCCGTGATCTTGACAGTGAGAGAACTTCAGCAGACAGGTCCAGCAGACCCTTGGAAGAGTTTGTAGCTGGATTCTAGATCCAAATCCTGTCTTCGCTGGCATCAGGCTGGGAGAGGCCATTAGGAGGATGGAGGAGGCTTATTTGTGGATATCAAATCAAAGAGGTATTTGGAACAGGGGTAGAAATAGAAGTCAGGGACCATTCTCCACGGAGGAGTGATCTTTGAGCTAATTCTAGATTGATGGTCAGGGTTGAATTAGTTCTACAAGAGTATGTGACAGGAGGTAAGGATGAGACAGAGGGCGTGGTGTGTATAAAGGTCTTGGAGAGAAGTCTGATGAAAACATTCAACCAAATCTCTGGAAAATTTGGATACAAACCCATCTCTTGAAAAGAGTAACCCTCCCCCTGTCCCTCAAATTTGAATTAGCTAGGTAATTGCTTCAATTTTGTGGCTGGGATCTACCTAGTCTAAGCATATGTTAGCAATCAAATGTAGATTATTTAGCTTATATTTAGGTAGGTAGGTAACAATGTGGTGTGAATTCTATCCCTTTTCTCCTTTCCTTGTAGGTTTTTATCAAGGGGTGTGTGTGTGTGTGTCTTTACATTCATTTGTCAGTCTTGTCTAGATACAAATGAAGCTCACAGACTTGTTTATTATAAGAGCTTTGAGATTCTGGAGGGTTGCTGCCTATGGTGAATGTGTAGCTAGTGTGAAGACAGCATGACCTTCCGGGAGGGGTTCAGATTTTGGAATTAAATGCCTGGGGACAAGGTTCAACTTCACATGTGCTGACTTGTGACTTTGGGCAAGTCCTTTAACCTCTCCGAGCCTCAATTTCCTTCCTTCCAACTTTGGGCTGACAATAAAATTATTTGCCTCATTTGTCTCATAGAATTATGTATGTGATGTGATTTACACGAAAGTACTTCAAAAATTATGAGGCACTTTGTAAATACCAGGCATTATTTTTATATAGTAAATGTACTCTTAAAAAATGTGACTGGTTACTGCAAGTAAATGCTGTGAGTGTGGATGAGACCTTCCCAGGCTCAATGTCACTTGAAAGTTTACAATAACATATTTCAAATATGGCAGCAATGTGGCAGCTAAACATTCAAACATTTCTAAAAGCAATGAAAATTTACAATTATTATGCTGCAGGTTTATCATTTACACAGCAGTTCAGTGTATAAATATTGAGAAAGAGAAAGTCCTCAAATAAAGACTGGTAAAACCTTTGATGTTTAGCAAGAAAGATATCAATGTGAATTTTCCCGGGATATTTCTGGGTAGCTCATTTTGTAGTACGCTTGGAAATTATATAACCTTAGAATTACTTTTCAGGATATAGTAATAAACTTTCTCAAAAAGTTTTATTTAACTAGGAAGTGGCTAGTATAACTGGGAGGAAAGGCAAACACATTCTATGTGTAACAAAAGACTATCTCAAACATCAATTTTAAAATATAACCAATCTAAAAATGCTCATCCAGGTCAATACTAAAAAATTAGTGAGATCCTTTTGCTATAAAAATGATTTTCTAGAAACTCGAGTATGGTTCATATTAAAGAGGATGGGGGTGAATTTATTCAGCAACACAAGGCCAGAAAACGTTTGGTGGGTAGTACAAACTGGGTTATTGATGAATGGCAGGAATTGGAGTATAGAACTGGAACTGTAACTAACATCTTTTTTAAAAAGATTTTATTTATTTGTTTGAGAGAGAGAGTGCACAAGCAGGAAGAGGTGCAGAAGGAGAGGGAGAGGAAGACTCACCACTGAGCAGGAAGCCTGATGATGTGGGGCTGGATCCCAGGACCCTGGGATCATGACCTGAGCCAAAGGCAGCCGCTTAACCGATTGAACCACCCAGGCACCCCTGGAACCATAATTAATACCTTGATAAAAAACCCACTATCAACCATTTTATTTTATTTTAATTTATTTTATTTTCTCTTTTCACCATAAACCATTTTAGACCAAGATAGTTTTTTTGTTTTGTTTTGTTTTGTTTTTCCTTTTTTCCTATTTCTATCTTGCCTAGTTGGGACACTTCTTCCCCGCTTTCCTTTTGAGGCCCTCATGAATGAAAAGAAAACAAATATTAAAATACTATATGGGAACAACACAAATGACATTGGAAATGGGCCAACCACAAGCGATTGTGTTCATTGGCTTGCTGGTCAAAACCTCTGTCAGCTGGTGCATGTAGGAAGCTAAAGAATGTTTTCTTGTCAACTGAGGAGATCAAAGTTTTGGATCTTGAAAAGACAAGACTTGTGGAGTGGGGGAAGGCTCAGTACACTTCAAAGTGGCGAATATATTGTAGGACTAGCTTCAACCACCCAAGAGTAGAAATGGCGTTGGGATCCCGCAACTCATTAGTGGAGATGAAGAACACATTATGGTCAGCTGGAGTCTCGCTGGGCACAAAGTCACCCCAGAACACTTTGCTAAAGGACCCTGGGGCCTTCATTGAACCTGAGAGAGCTGCCGTTTGAACTTTCCCACCTCATCCACCCCAGAGCAGTCCAGGAACTAGATGGCTCTTGACTGTCAGAATCTCGCTTTTACCATTCCTTGAGAAATTTGGTGTTTTCCTCTTTAGTAGAAAGTCTTTTGCATGGAGTGAACCCACAGTTAGGGGTTGCTTAGCTCAAGCGTCAAAATGCACACACTGCATCTTTAAGAAATAGTTTACTTGTGAATCAGTAAACGTACCAGACAAAGCAGCCATTACTTATGCATTCCTGCATACCGGGCAAGGTGAAAATAATAGAATAAACATCATATACTTCATTATGATATCGGTTTACACTTCCAGGGTACACAAAAAGAGGCCATTTCATCAAGCTAATTGCCTGAAAGTAAAAGAGAGAGAACTTTAGCTATTAGTCTATTATGGGGCTTTTTTCTTAATCACAAATAGGGGCCATGTGTGTCCCTCGGGGGATGTGTATTCTAATTTACAATTGAACTACAGATCAGAGCAATCAATCTTGGGCAGCACTTTTACAGTGTAATTGCTGCAACAATAACAAATAAAAAAAAAAAAAAGAAGAAGAAGAAGAAGAAGGAGAAGAAGAAGAAGAAGGCCTAGCTGAGTTTCAGCTTGAGGTGGAGATATTTCCAGGCACTAGTTCAGGGTGGGAGGGAGAGAAGACCCACCAGAGACATGAATATGCAATGAGGGCTCATTAGCTGCCTCGTGTTGCCATGACGAATGGCATTATCCCCGGCCTGGTGCTGCCTAAACATGAATTTTATAACGACCCATTTATCATGACTTGTCATGAGCTTCTGTACTGTACTTTCTTCCAGCTCACGCACCTTTCCCTATTATGACGGGAAAAATCTTTCCCTTTTCTATTATTGTTTCCTTTTGTATTGATTTCTGGCCCTTCCAGGCAAGTGTTCCAATATAGCAACATGCTAATGAGTGATTCGTGACTTCAAAAAATTGAAGAACGAAAACTCTAGATTAGTCATTCCATTTTCCCTGTCGTCATATAATTGGGAAAAAGTTAGAGTCAACTTTTAAAGAAATTTCTTAATGTGTGAGCTTTCGCTTTTCTATAGCATTCTGACACTGCAGAGACTTTTAACATTTAAAATGAACTACTTCCTTTCATTAGTTTTATTCCTTTTTTTTTTTTTTTTTGTCCTGTAAGAACCTTTCAATATCTTCGAAGTAGAACTCAAAAGTTTAGAGGCATTTTCCAAAAATCTTGGTGCTGTGACTAAAAATGCTTGGAAGATTTTTAGTGCTTAGCATTTTACAGGTACATGCGTTGATTTCTCAGATACCTGCTTAGATTGTGGGGAGGAAGGTTGGCTTCTTCTTTGATGATAACTTCCCAGGACATACGTTTTATTAATAGTAAAACAAAACAAAACAAAACAAAACATGGAAGCAATCTCCCTTGATAGAAACCACGAGGTCTGTTTGAATATTTAGGAACCACCAAACTGCTATAATCTGAAGGCTTGACTCTGTGCCATTGGCCAAGAGTATGTGTGAGCGCATCAAAGTTAAGTCCGGCAGTTGATCAAAAATATGGCTGAGGGTTCTAGAGGGGAGGGGGGTGGGGGGATGGGTTAGCCTGGTGATGGGTATTAAAGAGGGCACGTTCTGCATGGAGCACTGGGTGTTATACGCAAACAATGAATCATGGAACACTACATCAAAAACTAATGATGTAATGTATGGTGATTAACATAACAATAAAAATTTAAAAAATAAATTAAAAAATGGTTGTAGATTGGCAGAAGTGGCTTCGTTGTAATACAGACCCAATCAGTGGGATCTATGAGTAGTCTATTTAGTTACCATAAAGAGAGTAGTACTAAAACGATTTTTGGACTAGGCAAGGTGAAGGAAGGACACAGGAACATAGGGGAGAGGAATCTGCTATTGTTTAGCACACCCTGGGGTTATGGTCATACTAATTTGTAAACAGAAAATAGCTGGCCAGATTTTTTGAGTGTGGCTATCTCTCTTGTGCCCCTGAATTCCATATTAACAGTAACAATACTTCTACGTGATAACATTTAAACAATAATACATAAAATTAATGACAAAATATGTTATATATTAAAGATAATTATGTACTTGTGAGGCATTCTGCAATTCCAGAGGTCTTTCATCAGATCCTCAGGTTAATTGAAGGCAGGGTTATTATTTCCATTTTAAAGAAGTAATAATTGAGGCTCGGAGCATAAGTGACTAGCTCAAGGTCACACGGTTAGACCACGAAGGTGCTGGGGCTCCACATCAAACCTTTACATTTCTAGGTCAGTATTTCTCTATACCCAAAGTCACCAGAGCAGGAAATTGTTCCTAAAATGTCATCTCTTTTGGGATTTAGCAGTAAGTAAGTTAGGAAAGGAGCCCGTTGAAAAGATGGCCATCATTTACACTTGAGAGCCTGTTATTCTCCTAAACTACTTACTAGAAATTGAAATTAGCACGTGCATGTCAATTAAAATTAAGTTGCCATTCCAATCATTTAAGTTGAATTATCTTTCGTCATTTGAAAATGCAGATAGGAAGTGTTTTTCAACATAAAGACTTGGGCACCATTCCGGCTGGTATTCTTGTGTTTTGAGTCTGCTGGGCATTTTATATATATATATATATTTTTTTTTTTTTTCTGAAGAAAATATCTTTTGTGTTTTCCCCTATGAATGAATTAAACAGGATTGTTAGAGATAATTTGGTGAAGAAGGGATTAAAATATTGGCAAGTGATATTAAAGAACATTGTGATTATGACTGAGCAGATTAAGACTGTGTCTATATGACACCAAACATCTGGATGAAAATGGAAAAAAAATTGTAAAATCCTTGATTGTTTTCTTTACTTGACACTACACATCTGGATCTTTAAAAACATCTGGGTTTTTGACTCTTATTTCCCAGGTTTTCTCTGGGTGTTTGGCATCATGTAGAGAGGTGGAGAAAAAATTTTAATACTGTTATTACTGAGTTAGATAAAATTATTGCATTTAATTAATCTGCAAATATTAACTAATTATTCTATTTAACATAGCATTTAATTAATAAAATTTTCCACGAGGCAAATAAATACGGAAAGAAAGATATAATTAGGTGATTTAAGAATAAAACTTGGCTTAAGGCATATTTCAATCTTGGTCATAGTTTACTGACAGCAATTTCCTTGGGCAAAAATCTTTTTTGGTCTTCAGACAATTTTCTATCTTGGAGAGTTGTTTCTCCATGTGTGATGAGGATCTGTTAATTCACAATGTGTTTTGACAATAGTAAAATTTCATAAACACTTAATAACATATGAGATACATCTAGTAATAGACATTTTCTTTGCCAAGTGAATTATCCGTCCTGATAAAATCAGTGTAAACCCACTTTCCAACCAGCCTCCTGACATGCCCGAGGCTGAACCCCGAAGAGGAATCAAATGAAAACAGGACTTCAAAGACTTTGCTGCAATGAAAAGCACCTTATGTGACTGACTTTTTTTGTGATCTCATCTAAAAAAAGTTATCATAATTATTGAACATTTCCTCTGTAGCTTATTCTCAATCCAATCAGTTATAATGAAAATAGTCTGCTTGCTTTTTATATTCTCAAGTTTTCCAAATGATTAGTGCTTCCTTGAGATATCCCATTAATTGGACACACAACCCAGATAAAAAGGCTGAAACCCGAGAGTATATAAAAAAACATAAGGTTGTTGCAATTTAAGTGCCTTCAAAAGATCTAATTTGATTTTTAAAAGCAGTTCTGCAGATGTGAAAATTAAAGGCACGCAGAAACAAGATGTGGTTTAATGAATGTGTAGGTAAGAAACATTTAGAGGTTTCAGTAGCCTTACTCAGAGTTTTTATTTTTATTTTTTTATTTTATTTTTTTATTTAGCCATTAGGTTGGAAAGATCGAGCCTACCAAACAACAGAAATTGCTGAATTTTATGGGTCGCTATTTCTTTACTGAACTGCCCCATTTTTTCTGGCCTACTGTATTTCTGAAATAACTTGGTATTTCTGTGTGCAGGTTTTCAATCCTAGCACCCATCAATCAGATTTCAAATTCTAATAGAGGGAAAGGATCTCTCCATTTGGTTTGTCTTAGCTGTTTCGCCCATGAGCTTGTCCCCCTCCTACCATGAGCAAAGTGTACACTTATTCCCATTAAAAAAAAGAAGAAAGAAAGAAAGGAAAAAAGAAAGAAAGAAAGAAAAAAGAAAGGAAGAAAGAAAAAGAAAAAGAAAGAAAAGAAAATAAAAAAGAAAAACTCTTCTACTGGCTCAAATGACATCTTCAGTCATTAATGAGTTAATAAAAATCTCAAAGTCATCTGGGGCTAGATAAGGAGGAAGAAAGAGAAGTATTGTACTGTAATGACAGGCTCCCTGGCTGCCCTCGGAGATGTCATGGGTCAGTCATGTTAAGAATGTGTGCGTCCAATCATCTGCTGATTTTTATCAGCAAGCCTTCCAGCAGGAACTGACAAGGGCCAGTTTGGGAGTCACAATGAATAAACAATGACTTTTTGGATTGTTGGGGGCTGTGTAATAGAGTGAGGGGTTTATAGGTACTAAAACATGATGACATTAGCAATCAATATACCAATTACTGGACAAGTTATTGGATGAGGCATTCCCGAGTCTTCGGCTGTCTTGCACTTTGAAGAGGCCTTGAGGGAGGGAGACTCCCTTGCTCAGAGGCAGCCGGGGGACCAAGACCCAAGGCCCTGATCTAAGAGGCAAGCCTTGCTTCTCTGGCTGAAGTAGACCAGACCTGCATGTTTTGAATTGCTTGGGGAGTTTATTAAAAATACAGATTCTTCTTGAGTCTCCTTCCTAGAGCTTCCATCCCAGGGCTGTGGCTTGGTGTTTATTATAACTTGTTGGGTTGGGCAGGTTAGGGAGCTGATGCACAGCTGCAGCTCTCAAAGTGGGGTCCCAGACCAAAAGCATTGGCATCACCTGGGAGCTTGTTAGAAATGCAGATTCTCGGGGCACCTAGGTGGCTCCGGAGGTCAAGCATCTGCCTTTGGCTCAGGCTCAGGTCATGATGGAGCCTGCTCAGTGGGGAGTCTGCTTATCCCTCTCCCTCTGCCCCTCTCCGCCTCAAATAAATAAAATCTTAAAAAAAAGAGAAAGAAATGCAGATTCCCAGTCCCCTCCCCAGACCTACTGAAACAGAAGCTGGGTGTGTGGCTCTGAGATTTGTGCTTTGATGAGCCTCCACGTGATTCTGATGCACCTTACAGTTTTGAGAACCAAAGCTGTACAGCAAAGATCCTCACCAAGGGTCATGCTATCGCCCCTCACCTCTGGATGCCCTCGTGAGTGATTTGTTACTCAAACTGGCTAAGAGGCAGAAGTGTGCAAATACATGACTTACTAAAAAAATTAAATGAAGGTAAACCCAAACTTATCTTCATAATTATGTCACCCTCCTTGCACCCTGCTAGGATCATTCTTTTTTTTTTTTTTTTTTAAGATTTTTATTTATTTATTTGATAGAGAGAGAGACAGCGAGAGAGGGAACACAAGCATGGGGAGCGGGAGAGGGAGACGCAGGCTCCCCGCTGAGCAGGGAGCCCGATGTGGGGCTCGATCCCAGGGCCCTGAGATCATGACCTGAGCCGAAGGCAGACGCTTAACGACTGAGCCACGTAGGCACCCCTGCTAGGATCATTCTTAAATGATCCTGATGCATGAGTGACTTTGATTATAGAAAGGGAAGAATAAACATGGCTTTTGTCTATTATTTAAAATAGAAAAGGGGGGCGCCTGGGTGGCTCAGTTGGTTAAGCGACTGCCTTCGGCTCAGGTCATGATCCCAGGGTCCTGGGATCGAGCCCCGCATCGGGCTCCCTGCTCGGCGGGAAGCCTGCTTCTCCCTCTCCCACTCCCCCTGCTTGTGTTCCCTCTCTCGCTGTCTCTCTGTGTGTCAAATAAATAAATAAAATCTTTAAAAAAAAAAAATAAAATAAAAAAATAAAATAGAAAAGGGAAGTGAATTTGTTAATAATCTTCAAAGGCAAAAAAATCATCTGAAAGAAAAATATCAGGTATGTGGAGCATACATTTATAAATGTAATTGATATTTGTCTGGGCATTCAATGCCCACAGGCTCTTGCGTTGATCAGAGAGATCTACTTAAAAAAAAAAAAAAAAATAGCCACCGTCCCTAAACATGCAACTGTCCCAGGTAGGAAAGGAAAACGTGCATCACCCAATGCTGGCATATCACAAGGAGAAGAGAAATGGCAAAGCTTTCTTGCAGGGAACTTACGGATGTCTCGTATTTTGGCAGAGAGTCTCACTGAAGGGCCTGCCCAGAGCTTGCTGAACTCTCAAAAGAGGTGGGCTAGTCTGCCAGACGTGCAGTAGGTTTAATATATTTCCCTGAGTATGTTTCAGAGAACAACTCCAAGGTTCTGAACATAAATACTAAAAGAAGTCAGGGTCAAGTGAGAAACTCCAGGTTCAATGGAGTTAAACAGGATTGTGTTTGCAGCAGAGGCTCCTAGTAAGTTACTATATACACTGTAACTCTCTGGGAGAGTGTTGCCCAATGGATTTGATCAACAAAACCCTTTTATGAAGGATAACCTTATAGCGTTAGTGTTTCAAGGAGTAAACTTTAGGAAACATGGATTCATATGTTTTAAGATGGCAAACACCTGTGGGCAGAAGGTAGCTATTCTCTGTGTTGTATAATAATGGCCCTCTTTCTTTGTTACAATTTATTAAACCCTCTGTGTCTGGCGTCCACGTTAATTATGTGGTGGCTTGAAGCCAACAAGAAGGTTCATGTCACCATCACCAAAGAGTTAAATAAGTTGTCCAGCTAGTGATGGTCAGGTTAAATCATCCCTGAATTTTTGGCACATCTCCCAGAACAGGTACTCATTAAAAAAAAAAAAAAAACAAAAAAACACAAGAAACAAAAGAGAGAGAGAAAGAGAGAGACAGAGGGAAAAAATCTGGATTTTACTAGTGAGATTACATCGTGTTTTCACAAATGAGAGAGAATTCCATCACGACTCCTTGCATGAACCCAGAGACTGCATACGAAAGCAGATGTGTCCCTAGCCTGATATTGGAAAGTGCTTCTGCTCCCCGTTGAGAGCATTGCCCTGAGAATTTCTAGCTCATTGGGTTCCAGAGGGCTGGGGTGCTGGAGCCACCTTGATTCCCACACTGACTCTTCCTGAAGGTGGGAGGTGGCTGGGGATGTGGACCGCAGAGGTCAGGCCAGTTGGGATCTTAAGCCCATCCTTGGTTGTAAAACTCCTTCTCTTGAAGTTCTTGCCAGAGCTCTGTGTTAATGCCAAATGTTAATTCTTGCTGGGGACATAATGTCTTATAAAGGTTATGAAAGAATATCATTTTCCCTGCAGAAGTGAAGGTACTTTTAAGGCCATATTAAGAAAGGGATTCATTTTCCAAGTAACATCTGTAGGTCACGTGCTTGCCTATAAATTGCTTCTTTGCTAAAATCCTGCCCCCACCCCGGCAACCCCCTCCATCGTTCCTCAAGCGTCGGAAGGCATTCTCACATGGAAGAAAGGACAGAACTGAAGTGGCATCTGAAGGATGCGTAAAGATGAAAAATAAACAAAAACGCTGAACATAAACCCCCCAACCCACCCACGCTAATATTTGTCCTGTCTTTTAGGCCATCCTGCAAGTCCACGCAGGACTCGGAACTCATTCGGCTATGTCTCTGGCTGAAAAATAATAGAGCAAAGTCAGCTTTGGGAGGTCTTAAAGCCCTATTTTCATCTCCTTTGTGAATAGATCCCTGTTGACACTGCATGTGTTTCCCAGCTTTGGAGACACAAGGCTTTTGCGGGAAGGCGTTCACTCCCCACCCTCCTAGGAAGGAGCAGAGGTTCAGCGGAGTTAACTGAGGTTTCCCTACCAACTCGCCTGGGTTGTTATGGAGTTGAATATTTCTCCCCTTTCTATTCTTTGAAATGGTTTGAATTAAAATAGCTTACTCAAGGTCACTGGAGGCATATGGTCCTGCTCAAAACTTTAAACAAAACATTAGTTTTTACAACCTTTTGTAATTTGGTATTGTATACAACATGGTTATATGCAGAGTTTCTGTAATCTTTTCAGCAGTGACAGAAATATGAGAAGCAAATTTATAAGCCATTTAGTGAAGCATTTAATCAATTTCATGCATAGGAAATAACTCCGATTGCTTTGCTTTATCAATCTTTCTCTCCGGGAGAACTCCAGTCAACGCGATCTCCAGACACTGGCTGGGGGAGTGGGGGGGGGGGGGGGGGGGGGGGGGGGCAGAGTGCAGGGACAGGGTTGGGGAGGGGTGGAGAGTATGCACAAACCTTTCAATGCACTTGAAATAATCAGGGACTTAAGTTTCCCTACCAGGGCTGCCAGCATCTCTGAGCCTTCTGGAGGCTGTGAATCAGACAGATTCTGTCTGTCTGTATTTCAGACAGAAAGTACAGGTCTAATGTTTAGAAGAAGTTTTCAGGGTCTTTTCCTGCAAAGTTACTCATTAAACTCCCTTTCCTGGAGTGCCTCTCACGAGCTCAGCATGGCAGACTGTGTCTAGCTTTAGGCTCAGAAAAATATTCAGTGGTTCTTACTTTCTAACACATGAAAAAGAAAACAACTTACATTAAAGCTGACTTCTGCATCAGGGAGTCCAAGCAACATGCCCCAAATAACTGAAAACCCACCGAAGTGGTCTTTTACAAGCAGAGATAGTTTAGCATTTTCCAGAATATTTAAACTGCCTTTCGGGGCTCGTGTTGTGATCCTCTTTTGAGTTGCTTAAAAGATTAGTCCAGTTCTTGGCTGCATAGTGGGTTAATATTTTCTTTTCTGTCGTGAGCTAGAATCGTCTTATAACACTTTACCCCAAACACCATCAAGTTCTTAAGTGAAAAAAAAAAAAAAAAAAATCCCGAGGGAGCAAAAGACGATCTTGCAGTAATCACTATCTGCTAAACTATATTAAAGTTGCATTAGCCCTACCTTGTCCTCTAAGATTGGAACTCATATAAAGGTACTGTAGACATAGTTTTTAATTTAAAAAATAATTTGCTTCCACTTATTTCTGAACCTAGAAAAATATTCCAGCCAATACATTCCAATCGAGATTATTGAGTTCTGATTTCAAGTCATCTCCGTTCGTGGATCTCATTTCGGGAAGATACGGTGTTTCATGTTCCCTTTTAAATATGACATACATGGCGATGTCCCTGAGGTGGCGGTTCAATGGCATGTCATTTGATGTTTATTTTGCCCTGTTATTTAGGCTGTGGGGACCACACCATTGCGTGGAACAGAGTTGCTTTGGTCATCCTGTATGAAATTGGTAACTCTGAGGGAGATTGGCCAATGGAGGTTTGCATGTCTGTCTGTCTGTCCCTCTATCTGTCCATCTGTTTATCATGTATCTGTCTATCCATTGCTATTCAACCATTAACTCCTGGATTAACCCAGTGCCTCACTGACTTTAAAAAGGAAAAAAAAAATCATTTTAGAGGAAAGAGGTCTTTGGTATGAGAAAAGATATTTGGTGGGGAAAAAAGCTATTCCTTTGGGCCAAGGTATTTACAATTTTCACAGAAATTTTGAAACTCACAACAATTACCATACACTTACTGTCTTGTGAATATTAGAGTTTAGGGCATAAGGCTAATGTCCTGCCGGCCACCACCTCCAACCTCGGTTGCTTTCTCCAACTTTCTTGACATGATCTAGGTAAGCAAAGGTTTCGTGGTTTTTTTTTTTTTTTTTCCCTATCCAAAGAACCTCCAAGACACATGTCATATTCAGCAACATATCACTGTGTGCTTGATAGTTTCACTCATCAGTGTCTAGGAGATCTTCCCTTGCTAGAGAAACAGACATATAATTCATCATTCTTTCTAAGTGCTTCAAGAATTTCCCATGGTATGGCCATACCAATGCTCATTGAGTCATTCTCATACAATGTGTACACAGATTCCTATTACCTTTTTGCTGTTATACATAGTGCTGCAGGGACTATCTTTGGACATACTTCCTTATGTACTCGAGTATTTCTCATATGCCCATATGTGTAACATTCATAATACTCATATGCTATGAGTATTTATCTAGCATGGGTACTTAAAGTGAAATTGCTGGGTATGCACATTTTATTTTCTGATAGTTACTGCCAAGTTATCTAGCCATTTTTTTTTTTAAAGATTTTATTTATTTATTTGAGAGAGAGAGAATGAGAGACAGAGAGCACGAGAGGGAAGAGGATCAGAGGGAGAAGCAGACCCCCCAGCCGAGCAGGGAGCCCGATGTAGGACTCGATCCCGGGACTCCAGGATCATGACCTGAGCTGAAGGCAGTCGCTTAACCAACTGAGCCACCCAGGCGCCCTATCTAGCCATTTTAATTTTTAAATGAAAATCCTGCTAGAATCTCCAATATGACTTTTCTCAATTCTACTCCAACCTACACGTCACTCAGTCACTCTTATTCTTTGTTAAAAACTTAGCCTTTGTGTCTCCAAGAAGATGGAGACCATCCAAAGTGCCTTCTCATTGACTTTTCTTTGTTCCAGAGCGAGCTGGGCCAGTCAGCTTAATCACCTGCCAAACGTCTAGAAGTTGGGCTGCTCAGCCCATTGAGGTGACCAGCTAATCAGAGATTGTGTGGCAATGGTCAAAAAACCAGACCAAACTAAACCTATTATTCATCCTTTTCAAATGTGTTCATAAAGTTAATCACACATTTCCATTTCATTCATAACGTTGATGCCCAGATTCAAATAATTGTTTCAGACAGTTTCATACCACAGGCCTACAGATTTTTACATTTGAGAAGATAGCCCTATAACAAACTGGTGTTTGCTTAGGACTTAGGGCCTAGGAAGGACATTGTTCTGGAATGACTTACTAAGAACAACTGTCCTTGTCTCCTTCACTCAGTGAATTTCTTTTCCCCTCTGTAGTACCTTATACCCATGTCCTCCTCTCCATTAGCCATTGCTTGCTACCTCTTCAGACTCTTCCCCCTACCAGCTTCTGAAACAGTATGGAAGCTCTGTATTTACCCCAGCACACCCTCCTCTCTTCCATTCATTTCACTGACTCAATCTATGAAACACAAACCTAGTTTGGATTAGTTCTTATTTGCAATATTTTCTTATTATTCAGACTCTGTGTCCTACCATGCAAAGTCCTCCATGGATTTGTCCCCAGGCCAGTCTTTTTTTTTTTTTTTTTTTTTTTTTTAAACTTCTTTTTTATTTATTTATTTTAGAGAGAGAGCATGAGAAGGGGGAGGGTCAGAGGGAGAAGCAGACTCCCCGCTGCGCAGGGAGCCCGATGCGGGACTCGATCCCGGGACTCCAGGATCATGACCTGAGCCAAAGGCAGTGGCCTAACCAACTGAGCCACCCAGGCGCCCCCCAGGCCAGTCTTTTAAAACATGTTTTCTCGGGCGCCTGGGTGGCTCAGTTGGTTAAGCGACTGCCTTCGGCTCAGGTCATGATCCTGGAGTCCCTGGATCGAGTCCCGCATCGGGCTCCCTGCTCGGCAGGGAGTCTGCTTCTCCCTCTGACCCTTCCCCCTCTCATGCTCTCTCTCTCATTCTCTCTCTCTCAAATAAATAAATAAAAAAAATCTTTAAAAAAAAAAAAAAAAAAAAAAATAAAACATGTTTTCTCCTCCTTTATATATCTTTTACTTAGCAAAACAAAATCCCTAAATCTTGCTGCCTCTCTGCAATTCCTGTGCCATGGAATGCCTTTCCCTGAGCTCCAGAGGAGACCTTATTCTCAAAGTTGGGTGCTTAATGTGGCTTCTGCCACCTTGCTCATGCTCCACCAAAACCAGTGTCACCATTACTCGGGGGGACAACTAACAAGGAAGGGAAAACGGAAGTCAGATGTTGGGCTAGTTCTACGTGAAATGGCTGGACTGACTATAATCTCAATAAAGGTTAAACAGATTCTAAGTGATGGAGAATAATGTGTTTTCAATTCTACAGTCTAAAGCAGAAAGTGAGAATGTAATCAAATTACAGCTGTATTAAAATGTTAGGCTACAGCAAGTTTCTATTCAGCTCGACTCTAGTGCAAGCATCTAATCAGGAAATGGCCGACTGTGTAACCCATGAATTGTTTGTAACTCAGAACCTTTAAGTGCAATGAAGCTAACCCCATTATATGAATAACATATTTAGTCTATAGTATGTATAGTAATTCGTGGATGAAAATGATACTTTTGGGTCTCTTAGTAGAGCATGTACTTTCAGCTGATTTTTAAGATAAAAAGCATTGATTTTATATAGTTTTTAAAATTTTTGCCTGTTTCCCCTTCTAACTAATGGTATACGCTTATGTGTAGCCTACTGTAAGTTAGCAAAGTAGTCCTGGCCATGGACCAACTTTTTCTTTTCTTTAAAGATAATTGTCAATTCTTGGGATTGAATCTCTAAAAACTCAAACTATCTGTTAAAATGTATTTTTAATAATGAAAAATTAGAAGCCAACTACATGTCCAAGAGTTGTAGATTGATATCATACACATAGCATATCAATATTGAAGTGTTATGTGGGCATGAAAATGCTATGAAGTCTATAACTATATTGAAAACTAGTTTTGGCATACTCTTAAGGAAAGAGAAATGGCAAATCCACATGTAAACTTAATTTTCTATGCATACGGCCCATGAACTTGACAGGGTGGTAGAATTGCAAGTAATTTTATTTCTTTAAAATTTCTTTTGTATAGTAAAATAGTGAGTATATGTCAAGATCTAAGCATTATACTAGTATTGCTCCCAGCTGAATGGTGACAATTGGGCTGGAGGAAGAGAATTTCTTCCTCTGTTATCCTGGAATGGTGGCTGGAGGGCTTCTTCCTAAGTAGGGCAGAGTACGCGTTGCCCTTACAAACAAGGAGAAATTGAACCAATTCCACTCAAGAAGACTGGTTTAAACAAACACTTGTAAGAGGAACCTGATGCTTTAGCACAAGGGTTAGAATTCGTCATAGCTTCCCCAGCTACTATAAACACACCCGTGTCTCCTGATCTTGATGGACTGATTATCTTATGGCGGGGGGGGGGGGGGGGCAAAGAAAACTAGCAGATGGGATTGCCAGAGTGCTTTATTTGTCTTCAAGGAACTGTGGAAAATGGGAGATTTAGTGGAAATTGAGACATGTGCAAATGGTGATTTACTTCCCCAAATATTTCACAGGTAACTTTTGGAAATGCTTAAAATACTTAGCTCATGAATTAGAGGCTGTGTTTCAACAAAATTAGGAGAAAATCTTGACTGGATATTTTGTAATTTTTTATCAGAGGGCAATGGAAATCTAGAACGTTACAATGGGAAGGAAGTTGGGGATAGAAGCAGAGGTCGCCTGGGTCCTTCGTGGGTTTACTAAGAACAGTCTAAGTCATGCTGACTTATTTTGTCTTTTATTTTATTTTATTTTATTTTAAAGATTTATTTATTTTAGAGAAAGGGAAAGAGAGTGGGGGAAGGGGCAGAGGGTGAGGAGAGAGAATCCTTGAGCAGACTCCTTGCTGGGTGTGGAACCCCACGTGGGGCTTGATCCCCAGACCCTGAGATCATGACCTGAGCCAAAATCAAGAGTCGGACGCTTAACCGACTGAGCCACCCAGGCACCCCTGACTTATTTTTTTTGATAAAGTGAATACATAGTAGAGAGGGACGCTGTAGACCAGTGCTCTTTAAATTGTAAGGTGTAGGGGCGCCTGGGTGGCTCAGCCATTAAGCGTCTGCCTTCAGCTCAGGTCATGATCCCAGGGTTCTGGGATCGAGCCCCACATCGGGCTCCCTGCTCGGCAGGAAGCCTGATTCTCCCTCTCCCACTCCCCCTGCTTGTGTTCCCTCTCTTGCTGTGTCTCTCTCTGTCAAATAAATAAAATCTCAAAAAAAAAAAAAAATAAATAAATAAATAGTAAGGTGTAGAGGAAGTCACTTAGGGATCTTGTTAAAATGCACATTCCCATTCAGTATGCCTGGATGGCGTCTAAGATTCTTCATTCCTAAGAGGCTGCTGGTCCATGGACCATACTTTGAGTAGCAAGATTTTTAGATCATGAGCTCCAAATATGGCTTGTTAAAAACCAGATTCCTGTGCTGTATGTCCAAAGTTGCTGATTCATGGCATCAGACTGCATTTTTCTCAAGCTTCCCAGGTAATTCTATTATGCCATCTCCTAAGAAACAACAGCTTTAGGGGCACCTGGGTGGCTCAGTCGGTTAAGCGTCTGCCTTCGGTTCAGGTCATGATCCCAGGGTCCTGGGATCAAGCCCCACATCGGGTTACCTGCTCAGTAGGGAGTCTTCTTCTGCTTTTCCCTCTGCCCCTCCCCCTCACTCATGTGCTCTCTCTCTGTCAAATAAATAAATAAAATCTTTAAAAAAAAAAAAGAAATAATACCATTAGACACTGCATAACAAGTCACAATATCTTGTAGTTTTGATTACAACAAATCATGTATATTTGTAACTGGTTGGACTTTTATTCAATCCTAGATGAAATTAATACCTTCTACCTCTGTATAACTTTTTTGCCTTGTACATACTTCTATGATCTCATGTTCCATCTTCTCTTCTTGTATGACTTCGCTTTTCCTACACATGCCCTCCTTCTTACCAGCACACCCTTAATGGACTACTTTGTATGCTCAGTAACTTCCCTTTGAACTGAACTGGGGACTGACTTTTTCTGCGTTCCTGAGCTTCAGGCTCTCATGTGGCCAATGACCATGATAACACTTTCTCTATCGACTTTGATGAAGACCAAGTAAGAAGCAGCCGGAAAGAGTATCCAGAGCTTGATGTTGTAAATCAGGAAGCCTACGTTCTAGGCTGTTGTCTATCAAATTTGATGTGACCTCAGACACCCATCTGAGTCTCTTTCACCAATAACAAGAAGGTTTTAGAAAGTATGATGTGCTAAATAAACTGGGGAGAGTTTTATTATTCGTGATTGGAAAATACGTTATTTTTTTAGATTGGCAGAATTAACACCTCAAATTAATTGAACAGCATTTACTTAATGTTATTAATTTTTATGTGAATTTTCCCATTAGCAGTGTTTTTTTGTGAATGTCTATGAGAGGGGTCCAATAGATAAGCATCGCTTTTACCTGACACATACGCTAAATTCCCCCTCCCTTGTATGATTCTAGCTGTGGACCATAGTTTTCTATCCTTAGCTGCCACCACGATACGTGGGGATTACTCTCTTCCATGTGGTGCAAAGCCATTGTGAAAACACAGTGCCATTAGCACCCTCCATGTGTGCTTTGCTAGAGTTCCAGTTTTCAATCCCTCTTTGACTTTGGCCAGAGAAAGAAGCCAATGATCGTGCATTAACTTTGCTTGCTGCTTTAGGGCCACCTTCTTCCACTGGTCAGTGACATCAGCATTCCTGTGATGATGTCTTATTTGTAGTTTTTTTTGCCTACACCTGTGTAGATTTCAGGGAGAAGAAACACAGACAACTAATTTTTTAAATTAAGAAATTTTTTTAGGGTTAGTCTGCTGAAGACCTCTACTGAAGAGAGCCCAGCTAACTACATTCAAGTATGAACTTCTTAAGGACCCAGAAAAAGGTCAGTTGGCAATGGTAAAGGCGTGAGAGAATATGGGGGGCTAAGAAGATGGACTCCGATGACCTGGGCTCTTATTCTGACTTTACAGCCTTCTTGCTGGGCGATGTTAGGTAAGTTAGTTCACCTCTCTGAGCTTCAGCTTTCTTCTCTATGCAAAGAGTTAGATGAAAGGAGGCAATCAATTCTATTAGAATCTATCCTGGTAGGAGCAGAAATCTTTGTTTTGTTTCCCAATGTACTTTAAATGCCCACCTACTATGTGTTGTGTGCACATAGTAGGTGCTTGATGTTTGTTGAATGAATAGCTGCCTTCCAGAGTGACAGAGAACAGAAGCCTTTATCTAAGCTCCCTTTGCAATTGTCTTCACATTCTCTGAAAGTGAGGCTTTACTGGAATATTCTTATCCCTGCTTAACAGTCAAATGGCCCCAGCATTTTGTTTACCCAACAAAAATGAGTGGCACAGTTAAAGGTCTGAGCGCTCTGTGGACTTTTACATCATCCGAAGTGTTTATTGACTCAATGGAAGTAGATGCAAATATTTGAAGCTTCAACCAAGTTTAGTCTTTTTTTTAATTTTATTTTACTGTTTACAAAACAAGATATTTTATGGATGTAATTTATATATCAAATGGAAGAGGGCTATTCCCAATATTATCTTTATCTTCTAGACATAAATAACAAACAACTCCAGTAATCAAAATTTACTACAATTGTAATAGATTTTGGCAGAGTTTATGTATTGCAGGCAATGCTAACATAACGCTGACTTCCAAGCATAGAGGCCAGGATTTTTAGTTTGGCTTTGTTAAGTGGAAAAAAAAAAATCTACTACTGTATTTGCAGGTTTTACTACATTCAAGAGATTAATTTTCATAAATAAAATACTTTATGCCAGCTTCTCATCAGAAAGTTGAAATTATCTGAGGCAATGTAACCACTAAAAACTTGTATACTATGAAAATATTTCAATAATTAATGCATGCTCCATCTAGATTAATTGACAGGAGGTCATAAACGTAATGGGCCATCTGTGTTTGATTTGTACAAGAAAATGCTTAAAGGGATAGGCAGGTAATTGAAGCTTCTCTGGCAAGGAAGATTTGTTCCAACTTCTCCAAGTAGCAGAGCCATTTACTAAGGGGGTTTTCCTTTCTTAAAGTCTTTTCCAGATTTCTGCTGGAGCTAGGCACTTTTCACTGCTACTCATTCTAATGCAACAATCTCCTTTGGAGTTTTGGTGTATATGTGGATCACAGCCATCCTTAACAATTATACTTGGCTCTCCTAACCATTTCAATAACAACTTGAAAGCCATACGTCTGATTAAAAAAACCAGAGGCTCACTCCAATGCTATGATTTTACCATTCATTCTGCTCTTACCATTCATTCTGACCACTTCAAAAATTTGTTTTGTAATTTTTCCTCAACTGTCAGTAAATCAACAACCTTGCTTATATCTGTAAGCAAAGAGTAATAGGACCACTAGGAATCTTAGTAAGATTTCTGTAATTCACTCCTTTGGGAGTGGACCAGAATCACAGTATTTCAAGATGTAAAATGGTCTTGGTGGACATCAAAGAAGGTTCTAGAGTTCTCTGGAAACCAGAGAGCACTGAATAATGGCCTGCAACACTGTCCTGAGGTCCAGACCCACAAATTCGTGAAAGAACACACATTCACCTGGAATTTGCTGAGCATTTATCATCTGTCAGGTATTGTGTGAAGCAATGATTATGTTGAAAGCCACCTGTCCGATTGGCTGAACTAAACCAATAAGGTCCCTGCATTCATGGATCTTAGTTTCTAGTAAATGCAAAATTTTCCTTAGATATCTCATAGATACCATAAATGCTATGCCTAGAAAACTAAATGTGCTATCTCCCCTAACTACTTGCCCCACAAAAATCTGTTTCTCCTCCTCTATGCCCTGATTTGGGAAAATGTGGCACCGTCTCCTTGGTTGCTCAAGGCAAAAACCTAGGATTATACTAGGATCTTCTCTTTGTCTTTCCTCTTCACCAAAACAATTCACAAGTTCCGTCCATGCTAATGACTTACCACTGTTTGACCCTGCTTCTTTTTTTCCATCCCTAACTGTGACACCCTTAATTCAGTTCTTAATATATATATATATTTTGGTCTGGAATATTTCAACAGCCCACCAAGTACTTGCTTACCAATCTAATCTTCATACTATTGACAGAATGATATTTTCAACATTAAAATGCTAGCGCCATTATGTCATTTCTTTATAAAAAGTCTTTACTGTAAGAGTACTACAATTGCCTCAGTGGCAAAACCAGGCAACTTCTTAACATGGCGGAAGGAAAACTTTTGCAAAGGTGGGCTAGGCCTGATTCTACAGGGCCACATCTTGCCACAGATCCTGCTCTGTAGTCACATGGAAGTGTATTCTCTGAGCACGTTATGGTACCTTACTACCTGTGAACATGTAGTTCCTCTCCTTGGAATCCTTGTCTCTTCACCCATCAAACTCGACTCACACAGTTGATGCCTTTTTTCTACACAGCTGCTCTTCCTTGATACTTGCCTGGGTTCTTAAGTGGCTCATTTTGGAACATTCTGGAACATTCTATGGTAGGTAGCGTTAGCACAGATCTGTCTACCTGGCTCACAAGATCACAGGGGGCCTGCATGTGGGAGATGTGTTGAATAGAAGGTGTTGAAGGATATTCATCATGGGCCCAACCTTAAGCTATGTCTAGTCTAAGACATAATAGAGTTTAAAGCCAATTCTCATGAGTATTTGTCTTTAAGAGGGATTGGCAACAATGTGGTCCCTCTCTTCTTTCTCCCATCCTGTTATTTATTTGAAACCAATGGTTAAATCATTCCCATTCTTCTCTTTTCCAGGTTAATTTTTCTTAAATGTCTTTAGCTTTTGAGTACTTCTTTTTTTTTTAAATTTTATTTTATTATGTTATGTTAATCACCATACATTACATCATTAGTTTTTGATGTAGTGTTCTATGATTCATTGTTTGCATATAACACCCAGTGCTCCATTCAATACGTGCCCTCTTTAATACCCATCACTAGGCTAACACATCCCCCCACACCTCTCCCCTCTAGAACCCTCAGTTTATTTCTCAGAGTCCATAGTCTCTCATGGTTCATCTCCCTCTCCGATTTCCCCCCTTCATTTTTCCCTTTCTACTATCTTCTTCTTCTTCTTTTTTTTTTAACATATAATGTATTATTTGTTTCGGAGGTACAGGTCTATGATTCAACAGTCTTATACAATTCACAGTGCTCACCATTAGCTTTTGAGTACTTCTTAATATTCAGTTATGTCCATTCTTACAACTCTTATTTACAAACACATGGCTTTTAATACTTTTAACCTGTGCCCTTTACGTGAGAATGATTAAAAAAAAAGATCAAATTATTTTATTCTGATTTTTGAAATACAAGAGAGTTTTTCTGTTCCACTACGGCATTCCACATAATGCCAATTGGCTAAGTAAAAATTAAAAAAAACAAAAACAAAAACCCACAATTCCCCCAAGCCCAATTCCTTGTGTATTTGATGTCACAAAGATAGAATATCTGGATGTTTAACTGAAATTTTCATTTTTCAGAGACACTTTTCCTTCTTGAGCAGGCATGACTCCTCTCTTTCTCTCCTGTATGAGTAAAAAAATACCAGCTATCCTTCTGATTTTAATCAGAAAATATAAATATAAAATATAAATTCAATAAAAAATCTGAATTCAGCTCTTTACTATTTCCTGAACATGTGTTCATTATCATTAGTATATAAAGTGCACATTCAGAGTGGTTAAGGAAAATAAAGCTTTGGGGAGCCTGGGTGGCTCAGTCGGTTAAGCATCTGCCTTCGGCTCAGGTCATGATCCCAGGGTCCTGGGATTGAGCCCAGCTTCGGGCTCCCTGCTTAGTGGGGAGTCAGCTTGTCCCTCTCCCTCCCTGCTGCTTGTGCTCTCTCTCTCTCTCAAATAAATTAATAAATAAAATCTTAAAAAAAAAGAAAAGAAAACGAAAAACGGCTTTGAAAATTGTTAATGAATATGGTTAGCTATATACTGAAGCAAAAGGGGAGTTTGTATAGTATAACTCTGTTATACCAGGAAGAAAGTGCAGTAAGCGGTTAAGGAACCTGCATTTGTGATTATTTCAACATGGCTAAGGGCACTCAGTGTCCTGTGTTCTATAGGATGCCACTGAAAGGGCACATAGGAGGGTGACATGGGTCAATCTTTGTTTCTCTTCCTGCACCAAGCTTATGGGGTCGATTTTGCCTTTAATGCATAGGACTAGTTGTTCTTGATTTCATCCTGATGATCTGAAGAATTTTTATGTATTTTTTTCTATACATTCAAACACTAAAAAACCCAATATTAAACAGCTATAGATTTTGCCACCCAGATGTTTAGAGTTCAAAGCAAATAACAGTATGACAGGCCAGAGGCAACTTAGCCATCTATCAAACAAACGCACAGCCTGATGAGACAGCAGATTAAAAGCTTAACTGGGGACAGTTTGAGCTCGTTGAAATAAGTGCAACTGTGTTTTCCACCAGAATATAGTTTCTTCTTTTGTTTTGTGATATTATAAGAGCAATGTATACTTGTTACAGAGAAAAATTAGAATATATAAAGAATAAAACTAAGAACATTCATTCCCAAACTGAATTTTCCCTTTCATTACAAATCAGCCACTGTGATCCCATTGGTATGTATCCTTGCAGGTACATAAAATTGTATCCTGTTCTACATACACAGACCTATTTATTTAAAATTTATTTTTTAAAAGATTTTATTTATTTATTTGACAGAGAGTGAGAGAGCACAGCAGGGGGAGTGGCAGGCAGAGGGAGAAGTAGGCTCCACACTGAGCAGGGAACCTGACACGGGGCTCGATCCCAGGACTCCGGGATCATGATCTGAGCCGAAGGCAGATGCTTAACCGACTGAGCCACCCAGGCAACCCTAGTTAGTATCATTTTTATGGCTTCAAACTATTTCATTTTCTAGATTTACTAAAGTACCCTTAAATAATTCACATTTATTAAACATTCGGGTCATTTCTAACTTTTCTCTGTCAAGATATTGCTCTAAAATATGTATAGTAAGACATCTTAATTGGTAGAATCATCTCAAGAGGTTTATGTACTTGACTAAGAAACTACTGTTTATCAAGAAGGCATATTATATGCTACAAATCAGTTCACATATCTTTAAAAAAATTCCAAACATATAGAAGACTGAAAATAAGATATAAAGACATTAAGTTAGTATGATTCTTTATTTTAAAAACTTGGATGATATGCCTGTGAACAAACCAGTTCAGTGTTTGAGAGAGATGGGTAAAAATGTTTGGAAGGTGGGGTGGATATTTTAAGGCTATGTGGCTATAATAGGATAAGAGTGGACTTTGGAGGTCAATGGACAGGTGTTTGAATCCCAGCTTTCTGACTGGGCTGGTCATAACTCTTTGAGCTTCAGACTCTGTGTAGGTGGGAACCCATCACACCAAAGTTGGCACTCTGTTGGTCTGGGGAGAGTTGGTATTCTTTTAGGTTCGTAGGAAGAAGTAGGGTCTCATTTATGAGGATGGTAAATGTAAGATGGGGAGGAGGAGAGGACAGGAATGTGAAGGAAATACTAAAATGACTCTGTATGCCTGAGAAATGGGGAGAAAACTTGGGGGTGGAATGAGGAGAGAGAAAATGCCACCAAGTGCTATACTGCAACTGAACTGATGATGATGATGATGATGATGATGATGGTGGGGTGATGATGGTGATGATGATGATGATGGTGGGGTGATGATGGTGATGATGGTGATTGTGATGATGGTGATGATGATGGTGATGATGGTGATGATGAAGATGGTGATGAAGGTGATGATGATAATGATGGTGATGATGGTGATGATGATGGTGATGATGGTGATGATGATGATGGTGATGATGGTGATGATGATGATTGTGATGGTGATGATGATGGTAATGATGGTGATGATGATGGTGATGATGATGATTATGATGATGGTGGGGTGATGATGGTGATGATGATGATGGTGATGATGGTGATGATATTGTGGTGGTGATGGTGATGATTGTGATGATGATGGTGTCAGCTAATGTATAGCACTTACAATAGTGATGACAATAGCAGCTCATACTTCCAAAGCACTTATTATGCCAAACAGGGTCTGTGAGTACTTTAAATATATTCACCATTTAATCCTCACTACACCCTATCTCACCTAGCTCCTATACCTGTTTTAAGAATTGAATAGGTTAATATATGTAAAGCCCATAAAATAGTGCTTTATAAATGTTTGTAAATAAACTTTTACTGACACAGAGAGGTTAAGCACCTTGTCTGAGGCCACAAAGCTGGTCAATGGCAGGAGTGGGGTTAGAACCCGGCCACGTGGCTGGAGCCCATGTTGCCTCTAAGAGATTTCTGGCCAAGTGGGACAGTGGTAAGGTGCAGCTGCCCCTTACCTGACTTCATTTCACCCACAAAATAAAAACAAAAGGGGTGCTTCCTTTCTCCACAAGAATGGTCCATAAAGCTGAAGTTTTCTAATCATGGGCACTCAGTGGCATAACTATTGTGCCATTTCACCTTGTCTGACACACTCCATCTCCATGGTCCTTTTGGGGTGAAGTGGGTGAGAAGGGCACTTTTTTGAGAGGTTTGGTGTAACATTATTTAGCAAAATGGAAACAAAATGTAGATCCAGCCTGTAGAAATGTCACCACTAGTGGGAAATGATTTAAAAGCTCCTTAAAATAACTAGTGGTTCCAAGACCACTGAGTTAAGACTGTGCTAAGATCCTCTATTTCTTGTCCTTTTCCCAGCTTCTCTTCCCCTTACCTTGCTTCTGCCCCTCAATTATTTAGTCCTACCACACAGGGTGTGATGACACCCTGCCCCCATTGTAACGATAATGCTAATAGCAATAATGCTAGGAGCTCATAATTATGGAGCTCTTATTATGTGCCAGGCACATTCATGCATTATCTCATTTAATCCTCATAACAGCCTTCTGAGTAAGGAACATTTTTTAAACCTAGTTTATATGTAATAAATTGAGGTTCTGAGAAGGTAAATCACTTGGCAGTAAATGGAATTGGAGCCCATCTCTATCTTGCTTAAATCTGATGCCACACCTTCTCTTTTCATCACCCAATGCATCAGAATCACCTCCACTGGGATTCTGTTTTCCAGCATCACCTGATTCTTGGAAGATAAATAGGTAAGTGTGCATAGGCTTCTCTGAGTTAAATACTCTAGCAAGTTTTTTGTTTCCTATAACTTTTAAAAATTCTGCACATTTTAATTCTACCATGGGCAAAAAGCTGTGCTAGGTACTCTGGGGATACAAAGAACTATTTAAAGAGGAAGATATCCTAATCTTTGTGAGAGATATATATATATATACACACAAACACACGAGAATATAATATAAATGTGGCAACTATGGAGGTATGATGCTCCCCTACAAGAGTGCAGTTACAATATAGTATGAGTATATAATACATCAGACATTTAAGCAAACTTGGTACTCAGGCAAAAACTCGTATCCTGCAATTATCTTCATTGTTTAAAAAAATAAGGATTGAGGGGTGTCTGGGTGGCAGAGTTGGTTGTTTCTGACTCTTGGTTTCATCTCTGGTCATGATCACAGGGTTCTGAGATCAAGCCCCATGTTGGGCAGCACACTCAGTGTGGAGTCTTTTTAAGAATCTCTCTCCCTCTCCCTCTGCCCCTCCCCCCACACTCTCTCTCTCAAATAGATAAATCAATCTTTAAAACAAAATAAGGATTGAGAAAACCTTTTAGAAAACTCAAATTCAAAAGTAACCAAATACAATAGAAATGTAGAGGGAGGAAATTAATAAAGATGAAACCCAAAACTAAGGAAATAGAAAACAAACACAAAATGGGATAAATAAAATCAAAATTAGTTTCTTTGAAAGTTTATTGAACTAGATACACCCTGACAAGCCTCATAAAGAGAGAGAAAGCAAGATAAATACAGCACTATCAAGGTATATAACGACAAATATGGAGATGAAAGAAGTGACTGGCAGATGTTATATATATAACTCTATAGAAATAAATTTGAAAACCTAGAGGCAGTGGAAAATTCCTTAGTAAAATAAAAACTCTTAAAATAATTATTTTAAGAAACATGAATAGACCAATTATTAGAGAAGAGATTGGAAAGTAAAAAATCTACCACTGAAAAAGTCACCAGACCTAGATGGTTTTACAAGTGAATTCTCTCTCTCAAATAAAGAAATAAAATCTTAAAAAAAGAGTACATAATTTGAAGACCAATTTCTATAAAGACTTATAAACAGAATATTGGCAAACCAAATCCATTAGTGTATCCAAAGCATATGACACCATTACCAGATAGTGTCTATTACCATAATATCAGAATCTATCTTAACTATTCCAATTTTACATAAATTGTGGGAAGGCTTCCAATTACTTATAATGGGTATGATGGTGGCCAATGAATTCTTAATGTGTAATTCTTAAACTCTGATACTTGAGTAGCTTGGAGATTGTAGAAGTGAGGTAGGGAGGGAAGGTGGACACTGGGGGAAAAGAGAGAGAGTCATTTAGCTTTAGGCAAATGCATCAGTTATATGTGCTTACTTATTTAATTTTTAGGATATGCAAGTTGAAGAGAGGAATGATAAATAATGAACCTGTGAGGGATATCTATCATGTTCTAAACCCTGGGATAGGTGGTCTACATACACTGTCATTTAATAGTTGAATCAGGTCTGGGTTATTATGTAAACAAAGAGCACACATGCACACTCACATCAATGGAATGCCTTCTAGAAACATCCATTAATTACAGAACAAAAAAACATATCATTTTTAAAAAAATTAAGAGAGGAGCTTTTTCATAGCATGTTATTATTGAAATTGGCCCCAAATAAACACTTCAAATACTTTACTGACAGATGCCATTCATGAAGCAAGAGAGACAGCAATTTTAACCGGCATGTGAGTTCACAGATCCTGGCATGGCTTTATTACCTCATTAAAATGATTTTGCTGGTTGGAACCACAGAGACACTGATATTCCTGCTGCAAAGACATCTCAGCTCACCCTGATTTTTCTCAGGCTGTTTTAACAGGGTGTTTGTTGGTTGTACCATCTCGGAATGGAACATTTTATAATCTCACAATGCTGGGGCTGAAGCTTTCTTTTCTATCTAGCAGAGCTGTATCTATAGACCCTTGGGATCCTGGGGAGTTTGGTGGGTCCCAAGAGAAAGGAGGAAATCTCTGGAAATATTTTTGTCATGAAACAGTGTCCCAATTGTCCCTTCGAGGATGCTTTCTGCTTCATTTGTCTCAGGCATTGCCTGGGGGATGATTTTGAGGTTTCTTTCTTCTGTTTGCCTTGAGAAAGGAGATTCTCTGCTACAGTTATCTGCCCTTGAAGACCTGGTGCCTTCTTATGGGGAAGGAAGTACTCTTTCTTACAGGGCGAAGAGCAACAGAGCAGGGCTCTGGCTAAAAGCTATTGGTTAAGCAAATTTAAGCAAAGCAAACTATGGACACCTCAGGCACAAGACTTTGTAACTTAACCAGCTGGAGAGATAACTATTAAGACAGTGACTGTAAGTCTATCCTACAAACAAGGATTATAAAATTTAAATGGGTCTTTGCCTCACAATTATGAGAGTAGCCAATGATGATAGCGAGAGAGCTACCCTGTCTTTCTGCTTCATCACTTAAAGTGACAGTATCCAGCTTTCTTCTCTGCATCTATCATAAAGACACATTGATTTCCTTTCTAGAAAAACACATATTTCTTTTCTCTTGCTAAAAAGATAAATCTGACAGATTTTAATCAAATGTAGTAGTTCACAACTACAGAAATTCGTTCAGTGCCACATATGAAAACAAAAATACACCAGCAGCTAAAAAGGAGTTTTTTTTGGCCAAGTTTATTTGAGGAGAACACTTGTATTAAAACACACACGTACCACACACACACACACACACACACACACACACACAAGGTAGTGAAGCCTGTGAGTTGGTTAATATTTTTCAAGATAGTAGTATATTATCTGTAGTGACATCAATGAATGTTGGTCTCCATTAACATTTCCTCTAAAACTATGCTGTCCAGATTCTCTGTTTAACCCTAAGACATTGAAATATTGGGACTTGGTCTTGAAAATGAAGTCTTTCCCAAGGTGAAAGTTGGCTTTCAGATATTTGAGATATGATATAGAAAGATGAAGAATCTTCATGTCTCTTATCTAACAGGCATTTGGCTACGGCTGGGCTAACTGTGCCATGATGTATTTGCATTATTTTATAATGTATTTCCTATGCATTCTGAGTAGCTCTTAGATACGCTGTGTATCTAAGGAGAGCCCAGATGTCACATATATATATATATATTTATATATATATATATATATATATATATATTTTGTATTAGATAGACATTTAAGCTGATTTTTTTCTTAATTTTTTTCATATAAGAAAGTCTGTGGGAGAGACACTTAAAATCAACAAAACTTGATGTTTTTTACATCTATTCATTGAGTAATTTGGTTCTTCTCAGTATAGGTTGTACATGAACTGATTTTTAATGGCGCTTTTCTAAATATTTGAGTCTTTGGCATATTTTGTCTTTTCTTCTCAGTATAGGTATAACTGATTGCATTTTCATTAGAATGGAGAGATTGGATGTCTCTTGTTCACACCTAGTGGCAATTTCCTGCCCAGATATCTTGGCATAATATATCTTATTTCAGCTAATTTTCAGAGGTGAAGAAAAAGAACCCACATCATGAATGAAAGTGTAAAGATACAGTTTTAATTGACCATCAATCCAATCCTGCCTTATAGGGCCCATCATTTCAATAAAGTTTTTTTTTATTCTATTC
The DNA here is from genome assembly GCF_004348235.1 of Phoca vitulina. NCBI lineage: Eukaryota > Metazoa > Chordata > Mammalia > Carnivora > Phocidae > Phoca > Phoca vitulina. The sequence continues at coordinate 1,906,923 of NW_022589764.1, read as the reverse complement.
TTATAATTTTGAATATCATCTTAAGATATATGATTCAAGAATAATTGTATTTGGAAAGAAAAGTATTGAAAGGAAAGTTATTTTAATAATCCTACATCGTGATTCATAGTGTGAATATATATATGCATTTCACTGGGCAAAAATAGAGAACTATATCTCTTTTGAATGTGAGCTTTGAAAACTTAAAAAAAAAAAAAAAACTTCACTTAAGTGTGCTTCTGTTATCATATCTAAGTTTGTGAAAATTACAAAACATTATTATTTATATGATAATGTGCCCTATACATGAATCGCCCGCAATGCATTATTGGGTTAACTTTGACAACCACTTTGGTTTAAGAATGGCTCACAACTCTGATATTTGTCCACGATGTGCCATTTAGAGATTTTTTAATTTTTTTCTGAAAAGCATAGGGTGATCTGGGAAAAAGAGAAGAGCGGCTAAGTCAGAAGTTACCTTGCAAGAATAATATCAGAAGAGCTTGGCATTTAAACTGTAAGAGGAATAAATTAACTTCTTAAAGCAAAAAGTAAGAAAAGGAAGCCAGTGAAAGTGGGCAAGCTCGTTCATTTGAAAATCATGGTGTCCTCGTTAAGCCTCAGCCAAGAAATTGGTGTTTGTCCCAATTTTCATCTGGTACTGGTGTCCTTCGAAAGTTTAATCCAAAATGAAAGGCCATCCCGACACAGCAAATAGGTGATTCTTCCCTGAAAAAATATTTGTGATGCCCCAAACCATAGCCACTAGAAGATATGAAGGCGAGCACAAACTATTACCTGGATCATGATTTATACATGCTGAATAGACAATAAACTCACCACCCTCCTTTGCCCCTACAGAAAATGCTACGGGCTAGCTATAACTATAACACAGTATTTCAAAGCAATATTTCTCAAAGTTTTTTTCTTATTTACAAAAGAAGCAATTCATTTTGTAGGACATTTCACACTGGCAAATGGCCAACAACAATTTTGACCAAAGCTGGGTGCAAAAGGTATCGCAAAACACAAAGCGGAAGAATATTTAGGAAAGATGAAAACAAAAGGGAAAATTATTCATCCTTCCATATGGCTTTTTAAAGCCATTCACAATTATGTATCGTTTATGGTAGTTTCTATAAAATTTTTTCCATTGAGAAGGCAGAAGACTGAATAAGTTTTGTGAATGCACCACAAAAGAAAGAGAAGAAATTCAGAATGACAATGGAATTTAGCTGATTGTTTGAGGATCTGTGCGTGATAATGATACTGTTAACCAGGAGAATGGGGAATGTGATCACATTTGCTTTTCCAGAAAAGGATTTTAAGAACTTAACCAAAAATTAAAGTCTCTAGTGAGAGCGTGAACATAAGCAGTCCTACCACAATTATGCATCTGATTGAAAAGGTACAGTATATCAGAAGTCTTAGAGCCAAAGTTGGTTTTTTTAGCTCGTATGCATGGAAATAAACTCACTTCAAGAGAGAGGAGAAAGAGTAGGGCTTTCTCAACATGTATTTAGATAACTTCTTACAGTGCACAATTTAGACCATATGTCATGCCACCAAATCACGTCCTTGGCCTCTTATAATTAAACTGTATTATTTAGAGACATTTGGGGCTAAATGGGATTCTTGGAGGTTTCGTAGTTCATTCCCTAGCTGTCCAAACAAGTCTTTTTTACACAATCCCAGCTAAAACTCAAGGCATTTCATTTGTCCAATTATTCACAGATCTTCATAAACAGCCCCCCTCCCCCAACTGGACAACTTTCAATCTTGTGTCTTTTTTTTTTTTTTTTTAAGTAATCTCTACCCTCAACGTGGGGCTCAAACTCATAACACCAAGAGTATCCAGGTGCCGCCCCAATCTGGTGTCTTAAAGATGAATGTTTTATAACTTCTTTATTTGGGCTGGCTTGCCATTTGCTTTGGAAGTCCTTCTTGGAGCCCTTTCCGCTTTCTCTGTAGTTCCTTACATTTGGGAGGTCAAATCATGGCAAGATCATACAAACCTTGGACGTGAAAGGACCCTGGGTTGAGTCTCAGCGTGGCCAGATAATACCACTTTTAAGCCATAACTTTCCCTATGGAAGATGACAGTGATGATGCCTACCTCAAGGAAATTATGTGGGCTAACACAGCTAATGTGCTGAAAGCACCAACAGAGAACTCACCAGATGACAGCTCACGGAAAGAAGTAGAATGTGGGAGCGCATGACTTGTGGCATTGAGACTTTCCTCTCTATAGTCCGTGTCCTGTCATTCCTGCTCATTTTATCAACAAAGCCAGATATATGAGCATGAGACAGGTTCTTGTGTGTCTTCCTTGTTTTTTCCCTGACATACTCCCTGCTCATTTGGTCGCAGACCACTCTAAACTCGGGGACCTCAGAACCTTAAGAGATTAAATCTTGTCTCAGAAAGTCTGACTACAGCAAAGGAAATCACTCTCGGGGTTCTGTTTAGTGAAAGTACTACCCTGATTCAATCAACAGCATCCCAGGGGCTGAAAGTAGTGAATCCTGCCTCCAAAGTGCCCAGCCTTCCCTAGGATTTGTCACTTGGCCGTCTCGCTATGCAGCTAGTAATTCAGTAGTAATCATGTTACCAAGATGCCATTTAATCTGTATTTGGCATATCTCAGGTTTTCATCTTCATTAATAGAGCCATCACAGTTTCATTGGGCCTGACTGGTATTGGACACACAAGTGATTCACCCAGAAGGGGGTTGCAGTTTGCATGGAGAGACTCTGTTTGCCAGAGGGCAGCTGTTAATCTGCCTGCATCAGGGGTGTGAGGGGGGGCTACGCTTGCTGGCCCATGGCCAGGGGGGCTGTCCCTCACCTCTGATGACACATCGCTGCTGGCCCAGGCTAGGGAACATGGGCCGTTGGGGCAGGGTGAGCTTGCACTGACTGCCTGCCGGCCTGAAGCCACCTGGGTCAATGGATGTCAGATGCAGGGAAGGTCCCGTTGCCTCTAGCATAGGCCACTGAATCAAAAAGATTCCAGTGGAAAGCAGTATGGTACAATGGACGGGTGCAAACCTGGGAGTCAGAAGAACTTGGCTTAAAATCCTGACTCTGGCACTTAACTAGCTACGCGAAGTTAGGCATGTCACTTCACCTCTTTGAGCCTCAGATTCTCCCATTTGCATGATATGAACCCGAGAATGTCACCATGGTAGGTTCTCCATAAAGTAGTGAGAACAGGGGAGCCGAATGCAGACCAGTCCTTCAGTCCCATGACCCGGCTGTCCCACTCGTGCATGTAGAGACCGGGGAAGCTCTGATCAGGTCCCCGTGGGGGCTGGATGAAGGTGTTCATCATGGTGTTGTTTGTGGTGGTGAGGGTGGTGGAGCCTTAGGAATTCATCACTGAGGGGGATACGTAATGGGATGTCAAGGAGGCTTACCATGCAATGCCATGTAACGGTGTGAGGTAGTGTAGATGAATCTTACAAACTATGCTAGTGAAAAAGGAAGGAAGGAAGGAAGAGAGAGAGAGGGAGGAAGGATGGAAGGGAGTGAAGGAGGGAGGGAAGGAACGAGGGAGGGAGGGAGCGAGGAAGGGAGGGAAGGAGGAAGGAAGGAAGGAAGGAGACAAAGTCTGTGAAAATATAAACTAAAAACATACACACACAGAACAAAGATATACTATGTGTTTTAAGAAGACACATACAAATTCAAGGATATCTTCAAACCTAATACTTGCTTATGGGCTGGGGGAGGAAAATGGTGGCGGGAAAGGAGATAAAAGGTAGTAAACAAGTAAGTGAAGGGGCCGGTACAAACTTACAATGAGTCGAGGAGTAGGACTTACTCAATGTTCTGCCCCTGGATCTAAAAGAAGAAGAAAGGGTGAAGAAAATGTTGTGGGAAGGGAGAGGATTTAATAAGAGAGGCGCTTTGGGGGGTGCAGGGTCACAGCGTGAGGACGGGTGCCTGTATGCGCTGGAATGGCTTTCCATGAGGGTCTTTTTCTCTCTCTGTTGAAGGTGGGCAGAATCTTAGGAAACACATGCCGCCAGGATGAAGCAGAATGGTCTGAGATACTCATTTGCCTTTATCTGAATTCTCAATCTCCATAGACCCTAACTGCCTGAAGGCACTTCCCTAATTTTTTCCAATTCTCATTACAGACCCAATTTTTATGGCTTGGTCACTGTGGAGTTTTAAGAAGGTGTGGTGCTCATTCTTGTTAAACCAGTTGAGAATTTCCTGGATCCCCAACTCTCTGCCCCTGCGTAGACGTGCACTGCTCTTCTCATCAATGAGACCTTTGTGTGCCATGGGGCCGGAGGATATTACTGCATGAGAAAGAACCACAGGAAACTCCCATCATTTTTTCTAGAGTCTGAGGGGGAAAAATGTAAATGTGTAACGGGACACACTCTGTAGTCTCCTTTTGTTAATTTATGAATTGGAAGATGAATGTGGATTTATTGGAATAGTATAATTAAGTGTCACCGTGGTACGGAGCATAATTATGACCAATATAATAAAACAGAGAAAGAAACAATTTCCCTCCTGAATGGCATCATCCCTATAAGCCTTGCTTCCTCAAAGCTTTGCATCCATTTCCCTTAGATATAATAAATAAGGCAGGCACAAATTAAGAACGTGAGCTGCAAAGGAAGACGGAGTGATCTGTAATCCACGTCCTGTCTTGGAAGTGAACTTTTTGAGATAATATTGAAGATGAAAACCAGCAAGACACCTCTGGGCTAAGAGAGGCTGTTCTTGTGTTACACTTCTGTTTATTACCAGTATCCCTTTGTCCTATTTTTTTCTTCTCTTTTCTTCCCTTCTTCCTCCTCCTCCTTCTCTGCTGACCAATCCCTCTGAAGGTGATGATTTGTTCAAGAATAGGTATGTGATGCAGGCTAAGCTAATTCAAGGCTTCCCTGGGACTTTGGTTGGTGATAGAAACCCAGAATATCTAGAAGATCCATATAGAATCCAATGGCAGAGCAGCCCCAACAGTGAGATGGACAGGTGCCTTACCTGAGTACCTGCACTCAACCATGCTCGAACCCGGGGCTCTCTAGACCCTTCTGTTCTGTCAACTAATCAGTTCCTCTTTTGGCTTGATCCCATTAGACTTGACTTTCTGTCATTTGCAAACCGAAGATTTCTGAGTAATGCGCCACACAAGTAAGGTAAATACTGCCACAGTGGGGAACATGTGCTCATTTATCAAACATTTAGTGTCTGCTTCCTTGATGCCAGAAAGACCCTTTGCACAGCAAAATTCCATGCCTTATTTGAATCACTGTCAAACAAAGAGAACACATCTGTGTGTTAGTTCAAGGATATCTGACATATCTTTGGGTGTCTGAAGAAATGTGTGAGTGTGTGTGTGTGTGTGTGTGTGTGTATCCTTTTTCTTCCATAACTACACAGTAGTAATATGACCATGTGTTGGGGTACCTGCATCTTATAATATAATGACATAATTCATGAATCTTTGCCAACGCTTCATTTTCACGAGGGCATGAAGAACTACTTTCGTGTTCATGGGCTGATGAGCTGTGTGACCTTAGGCAGTTTATTTAACGTCTCTGAGCTTTCCGTGTTCATCTGTAAAGGGAAGATAATCTGTATCAACTGATTGTTGTGAGTAACAAACAAACAAATTCATGTGAAGTGCTTAGCATAGTGGCGGCCACACCATAAAATCATTCAATATTCAATAATTCAATAGCCATCATTAATATAATTGTCACCATGGTTTCCATCAGCATCATCGTGATGAAGTGCGCTTCACCAGTAGTTTGAATAATTTGCATGCATGTAGGGCTTTATGTCCCATTTGCAAAGTACTTTCTCACCCAGTTTGATACAATGAGCCTACCCTGGTGCGCAATACCCATTTCACGTTTTGGCTTCTTGCAAGTTCTTTCAAAGGTTTCCATGATATCTGAGTCTAGCATCCAATATAAGGGACTGAGAAATGCCTCCATTTCAGCAGAAGAATTAAAAAAAAATTAAAAAAAAGGAAAACATTTTTAGGACAAATGTGGTCTGGTCCTGAATTCAGTCTTTAATTAAGGCTGGAAGTTTAACTGCTTCATAAAACTTTGGTTACAGCTGTTACACCTGTGAACAGAGCTAATCGGGGGAGATGAATTGTTATTTTGACAGGAGTGCTTTCCTTTTTTTCCCCTAATAGATCACAGATATGAAAAAGAAAAATCTGAAGAAAACTCTTTTTTTTTTGTCACCGGTCATTTAAAATATTCTTTTTTTTTTTTTTTTTTTAATTTTCTTCAAGTTGGACCTCCTGAAAGACTATGTGTGTTTCATGTTACCAACATAAGCAGATTGTTGAATGTGATGCATTTAAATGTTTTCTTTGTTTGTGGAATTTTTTTTCACAAAGGCATGCTTTCAAAATGCTAAAATTATGGATCCATTGTAAGATCTTTTTTTTTTTTTTTTTTTTTTTTTTTTATAAAAAAAAAATTTTTAATTATTAAATAATTTAAAATTTTTTTTATTTTTTTTTTTTTTTTTTTTTTTTTTTTTTTGCACAGGAAAATACATTTGAATTAACAACTGGGTAAAAATCCTCAATTATATTATTTAAGGGAAGGTTATACTTTTGATCTCACACAAATTTCTAGAATAACGAAAGGCCTTAATTTACCAATTGAGCAAAACTTGCTAATAGTTCTCTTTTTGCTTTGGATCAGGGTGTTGTTTTATCTAAGTCCAGGAAGACATAGCTTCTTTATTAACTGCTAAGGGGGACAGCGATGCTGTGGAAAGTGGGAGTCATACCATTTTACAGGTATACATTTTAATGATCTCTTGCATAAAAAAAACAAAACCAAACCAGCAGGTATATAAAACAAAACTTTCCTGGGTATTTAGATAATTTCTTCTTGGTCAGAGCTCCTGCCAGAAGTGGGAAGAAGTGCTGAATTCAGAATTTTTCCCCTCTGGTTAGGCTATTCCCGTAGCCCTCTTAATAAGTGACTTCTGATGTTGCGATATTAAAAAAAAAAAAAGTCAAGAAGTGTTTTTCATTCTGTATCATTGATTTCCTGATTTATTCCACACCTAGATTCTTAGAGTAGTTTATCAAGGGCACTTCTGCATCCTTCACTGTACCTGACAAGGTGAATGCCAAATTCTGGACTTATATATTAACACTCATAATTATGGACAGCGATCATTATATGAAGATGAGCCATAATATTTAGGTTTTATGAATGCTTGATGTATTTTGAAAGATATGGAGTCGGATTCGCCTAATGTTTAAGCGATTGCTTAATAGTAAATCAGGCATCCTTAGAAGCTATATTAAGGTAGGCTGCAGAGGGATGCCTGGGTGGCTCAGTTGGTGAAGCGTCTGGTTTTGCTCAGGTCATGATCTTGGGGTCCTGGGATCCAGCCCTGCATCAGACTCCCTGCTCAGCGACGAATCTGCTTCTCTTTCTCGTTCTCACTCTTTTTCAAATAAATAAAATCTTTTTTCAAAAAAGATATGCTGCAGAATTTTTTGGTAATATCCAGAAGAGGTATGTTAGCATTGGTGGACAATCTGTCCTAGAGAAAGAAGCCACGGGGACAGGTTACCCCATTTAGCTTCACATGATCAATGAACAGTCTAGGTAACATACTGCCAAGTATTCCTTAAGTGATTCTCAAATATTAAATTTAAACTCAGCAGATATTACTCATATGTTTCAGGTGGGTGATATATGCTCAGCTCGATATTCCATACATAAAGGGAACCTGGATGTTTTTAGGTCTCATAGCTGTGGGCACACATAAGGCCAAATTAGCCTTAACAGCTCTTAAGAGCCTCTCCTGGACCGCCCACAGGACGTCCTGCGCATGCCCGGTCCCCTCCACCGCTCCATCTGGGTGCCACTGGGCTCGGCAGTTCCCCATTGCAGCTCAGCATGGAGAGCCAGTGCTGCTGGGAGGTCTGTGGTGGAGTGTGTATGTGGGGGTGGGGGTGGGGGTGGGGGTGGGTGGGAGGGGGAGGTCCTTCTGTCCGCGTGTCACACTTCATCACTTCAGCCTGGAGGCGACACAGTTTGGACCTGAGTCTCACAGTGGCTTTCATCAAAATAGACCCGTCAGCCGCATCCTGCACTGTCTCTCTCTCAAGTGTCAGACTGAGTTGGGGGGCCTGGGAAACACACGGCGTCCTCCGCCATGTACCTGGCTTTTCATGTCGCCATGGCTGTCTGTTCCCCAAAATTTGTCTCTTTCAGTCCAAGCCCCCAACCACATTGGACCTGAACTCATGCAAAGAAATGGGAATCCCAAGATAGGGAGTTTGTGGCTCCACGAGTCTCAGCGTAAATTTTGCTACCGTTAGTATATTTTATTTTTAATGGATCATTTTGGATGATGGCCTGGGTATAGCAATGATTTGGGCTCAACAGGTACACAGACCCAGACATTTAATAAAAAAGCTTCTTTTGTGATTTTGTGGTTACCACGATATTGAACGCTTAAGAAATTTACGATGAATAAGTGGTGGTTGTAGGTACAGAGACCATCACAGAAAGTGAATAGGAATTTATAGACATCTGTGAAAGATCAAAACAACAAGCTCACCATGATGATTTGTCGGGGTGGTTCAGATATCGAAGAGACAGAGTGTTCAGTAATCAGTGACTTCTGCATGATATTTGCATAGAGAGAACTTTAAAAAGGTTACATTTCTTTTCTACTTTCATATTTACTTTGTGTTAAGGTTATAGGATCTCACTAGCAATGTTGCTGATGCTATTTTTGTGAACTCCCAAACTCCATGTTTAAATGTAGCCGGATGGAAATTTTGAGCTACAGCAACAATAAATATATCTGACATCCTTGTGACTTTCAAGTTCTGCTGTGCCTGAGAGTCAGGGAAGGCTGGTTTTTTGCCTTGAACTCTGAAGGAAGAAAGAAACTTTTGTTTATAAATTTCAGAGATTTTTGTCTTTGCACTTACCACGAAGTCAAATGCAGATATAATCCACTTTAAGCGCTTTTGGCAAAATTTCAAATATGCCGGTTTTTTGATAAGGGGAAAAAAAAAATCCCAACTTTTTGTTAACACAAGTCCTTTACTCTATGTTGCAGTATAGGACTTCTGTTGGTGATCTTGTGGACTTACGGAATACTGATCCTCTACAGGAAGTAAGAGGCAGATATGTAATCTGGGCCATCTTTCTGATCCATTTTAGTTATGTCTGATTCTAAATTGAGTTATATAGAATTTAACATAACAGGACCCTGTGTCTATATTCTTTATGCCTCCTTTCTAAAAATGTAAAATTTTATATGCCGATCTGAGTGAAATGATCTGAGGGCATTCAAAATCAAAGATTATTTGACTTGTGTTCCAGTGTGTTCTATATTGGACTACTTTGCGAAGATATTTGGTAACAGAACAAGTGTGTGTGTGTTTGTGTGTGCATGTGCATATATTTTTTTTTAACTCACCATGCTCAGATGTGTGAATGTTAGACCGTAAGCACCCCAAAGGGCAGGTTTGGGTGGTGGTGTTCACTTTGTTAGCCCCATTAACACCTGATGGAAGGCTCTTGAGAAATAAAATGCCAGTTTATAATTGTATAGACTTTATATTCCTGAAGATCCGTTGGTGACCTCTCTTACAACCAACCATCTGGTGAGATGGATCAGACAAGTCTTACAATCATTACTTCACAGATGATAAATCTGAGCCTCAGAGAGAGCTATTTGTGATTCTTTCCATGTCTTCTACTCCAACTTTTTCTTGAGTATGAGAACTTTACATTGAATGGGAGGAGCCTCACTATACAAGGGTGATGGGGGAAAGGGCATGTCTGAATGCATGAGTCAGATTGATGATGGTTGATAGAAGCCTTCCTACAGAACCACAGGACTTCTCCATCACCACCTGCACCTCACCTTGGAGCATTGAACTACATTCACAACCACCATGAGCAAACCTTAGCATGGTTGGCAATGAGGTGTCCAAATGGATATGGGAATGCATCTCTGGCTTTTCCAGAAGTGGTCCCCAGGGTGCTTGCGGTGTGTAGTAGTTTTTCCTGAAGCTTCAGGATCAGTGTTTGAATTCCTGGACCAATTTACCTAACTTCTACCTGGTCTCACTCATTACAGACTGAGTTATCTCTCAGATGGACAGGAAGTTGTACTACGAATGGGTCAACAACAACAAACAGGACTGATTGGGCGCGTGCTACCTTGGATCTTTGGGTTACATATATTTATCTAACAAAATGTTCTTATCTCTCAGAGTACTAGTGAGAGACTTAACATTTCACTAGGTCTTGGGTAGACTTCTGGGATGGACAATGTAACAATTTGGCTTGTCCCTTCCTAATTCATTTCCATCCAATTCAACAAATAGTTTAGTGAGCACATATTACAACATGCCAGGCAGCTGTGCTGATACTGGGAATATGGAGGAAAGTGACACATGCACTGTTCCTGCCTTCATGGAATATATAAACTAGTGGGGAAAGATGACAAGAAAGGAATGAAAGTTGGATTCGTGTGATGAAAAAAAGCAGTCCCATGAAATTGGTGTATTTTTCCAGAGAGGTAAGCATGCTGGAACTTTCTGGTTATTTCAGTTTAGATTGCCTGAACTTCTTAATGTGCTCACAGGTAAGCTCTGGTCTTAGTAGCTATAAAATGTTGTGAAAGTTCCACGACCTCTTTGGACTACAGTTCTGTCATTTGTGAAACATAGGGGTTGACTAGATGATTTTGTAACTCAACTTATCGTGGTGGACATTGCATAATGTAAGGAAGTGTCAAATCACTATGTTGTACACCTGGAATGAATATAACATTGTATGTCAACTATGCTTCAGTTGAACCAAACAAACATAAATAAAAGTCTTTTCAGTGAAATGTTGAAAACTCTTCCTCTAAGGTCAAGAACAAGACAAGGGTGCTCTCTCTCACCACTTTTGTTTACATAGTTCTGGGAAGTCCTAGCCAGGGCAATTAGGCAAAAAAACAAAACAAAACAAAAAAAGAAAAACAAAAAACAAATACAAAACAAAAAACAAGCAAAACAAAAAACCCACCCAAATCAGAAAGAGAAAAGAGAAAGAAAGAAAGAAAGAAAAGAAAGAAAGAAAGAAAGGCATCCAAATTGGAAAGAAAAAAGTAGAATGGTGTCTGCTTGCAAGTGATATGAGATTATATGTAGAAAACCCTACAGACTCCACCAAAAACCTCTTAGAACTAATAAAAGAATTCAGTAAAGTTTCAGGATACAAAATCAATATACAGAAATCAGTTGTGTTTCTATACACTAACAACAACATATCTGAAAAATAAATGAAGAAAACAATTACATTTACAATGACACCAAAACCAAAAACAATAAAATACTTAGAAATAAACGTAACCAAGGAGGTGAAAGGTCTCTACCTGGAAAATTATAAGACTTTGATGAAAAAAATTGAAGAGGACAAGTAAGTGGAAAGATATCCCATGCTTATGGGTTGGAAGAGTTAATATTATTAAAATGTCCACACTCACAAAGCTATCTAGAGATTCAGTGCAATCCCTATCAAAATTTCAAAGGTATTTTTCACAGAAATAGAAAAAACAATCCTAAAATTCATATGGAACCACAAAACACACCAAATAGACAAAGCAATGTTGAGAAAGAAGAACCAAACTGGAGGCATCATATGTCCTGATTTCAAATGGTGTTACAAAGCTATTGTAATCACAACAGTATGGTACTGGCATAAAAATAGACAGATAGACCAATGGAAATAAATGGAGAGCCCAGAAATAAGCCCACACAAATACAGTTAACTACTGCATGACAAGGGAACCAAGAATACTCAACGGAGAAATGGTTGTCTCTTCAATAAGTCATGTTGGGAAAACTGGATAATTATATACAAAAGAATAACATTGGATCCTTATCTAACACCACTCATAAAAAATTAACTCAGAATGGACTAAAGACTTAAACATAAGACTCAAAACTGCACAGCTCCTAGAAGAAACCATAGGGAAAAAATCTCCTGGACATTGGTCTTGGCAATGATTTTTTTTTTTTTTAAGATTTTATTTATTTATTTGAGAGAGAGAATGAGAGAGAACACATGAGAGGGGGGAGGGTCAGAGGGAGAAACAGACTCCCTGCCGAGCAGGGAGCCCGATGTGGGACTCGATCCAGGGACTCCAGGATCATGACCTGAGCCGAAGGCAGTCGCTTAACCAACTGAGCCACCCAGGCGCCCTCGGCAATGATTTTTTGAATATGACACAAAGGCACCAACAGCAAAAGCAACAATAAACAAGTGGGACTATTTCAAACCAAAGGTCTTCTGCACAGCCAGAGAAATAACAAAGTGAAAAGGCAACCTATGGAAGGGGAGAAAATATTTGCAAACCATATATCTGATAAGGAATTAATATCCAAAAATTTTAAGAAACTCATAAAGCTCAATAACAGAAAACCAAACAGTCTGATTAAAAAAAACCGGCAAAAGACCCAAATTGACATTTTTCCAAAAAAGACGCACAAATGGCCGACAGGTACATTGAAATGTGCTAAATGTCACTAATCGTTAAGGAAATGGAAATCAAAATCATAATGGCATCACCTCACACCTGTTAGAGGGGCTGTTATAAAAAAGATGAGGTGACAAATGTTGGGGAGGAGGATGGAGAAGAGGGAACCCTCGTGCTCTGTTCGTGGAAATGTCAGTTGGCAGAAACACTACAGAAAACAGTTTGGATGCTCCTCTAAAAAAAAAAAAAAATAGACTACCCTATGATCTGATGATCCCACCTCTGGGTATATTTCCAAAGGGAATGGAATCAGGATCTCAATGAGCTGTCTGCATTCCTGTGTTCAATACAGTATTATTCACAACAGCCAACACAGGGAAACAACCTTAGTGTCTGTCTATGGATGAATGAATAAAGAAGGTGTGGTATATATATATATATATATATTTCTGGGAATCTAATGTGCAAGAATAGAAATAATACAGTAGTATAAATATTACTTAGCCACCAGAAAGAAGGAAATCCTACCATGGGGATATCCAACATGGATGGACATTGAGGACATTGTTTTAAGTGAAATAAGTCAGATGTGAAAAACAAATATCATATGATCTCATTTATACGTGGAAGCTAAAAAAGCTGAACTCATAGAGTCAGAGAGTTAGAATGGTGTTTACCAGGGGCTGGGGGCTGGGAGAAATGGGGTGATGTTGGTCAAAGATACGAACTTGCAGTTATAATATGAACAATTCCTGGGGATCTAATGTACAACGTGGTGACTACAGTTAACAACACTGTATTGTGCACTTGAGAGTTACTAAGAGTAGATATTAAATGTTCCCCTCCCCCAAGCAAGGTAGTTATGTGATGTGTTGGGGAGGTGTTAACGCACCCTATTGTGTAATCATTTTGCCACATGCATGTGTATCAAATTGTCATGTTGCACACCTTAAACTTACACAATGTTGTATGTCAGTTGTATCTCAGTGAAGGTAAAGGGGCGGGAAGGCTGTTCAGTGCTAAGTATTTTTGTTGTATTGAACAACAGCTAACCTCTATATTGCAATCGCTAACATCTATAAAAGGCTACGTATGTGCCAGGCACTGGACACGTGGCTTTTCTGGCATCGTTACATTTAAAAAGTAATTTTTGTGACTCTGCTGTGTAAACCTGACTACTGTATCAAGAGGGGTGTTAGTAACCGTCAAGGGAGCAGATGGCTTTGCCCAGATATCTTTCCGGATTTAGATATTTGAGATCCTTTGCTAGCGAACTTGCCTCACACATAGAAGCATCTATGTTCTGTTTATGTAATATTCACGTAAACTCTTTGTTCATGGTGAAAAATGATCCATTTGATGCCTTGCGTAATTTAAAAGATCTCTCAAGACAAATAAGCAGTTTTCAAGGCAAAACAAAGTCCTTCTGTCCGTTATAGCTATTTATTTAAATGCCCCATATCTTCCCCGTCTCCATCAAGTGTCTCCTTTTGCGAAGTTGTTCGGTCTTTTTGGAATTCCTTTGTGTCATTTTCCGAAGTTATTGAACTTAATTACTGTGTGACTTACTAGGCAGACGTGGTCTTCGGCTACCTGCTAGGGATTAGGGCGCCCCCCTTTCAATCGTGTGAGCGGGGGAATGAGCGATGCCCTTGTAACGGGCCAAAAGGCACACGCTGGAAGAAAGAGGTGGGGTGTTCGATGGCCCCCTAACGTGGTAAATTAGTTAACTAACCATGATGATGATAATGACAATGGCAACAGTAATGATGATGTAGAACGTGACGATGGTAGAGGTGGTTGTGATAGTGGCCACTGGATGGAGCATCTCAGAAACTTGGTTTGCATAACTATCTTATTTAACTCTCACAACAACCAAGTGAATGTGGTGCTAATATATCCATTGAGAGAGGATGAAACTGAGCCTCAGCATTTGTATCCACCTGTTGTAGATCACACTGTCAGTAACCAGACAAGCTGGGATTTAAACCCAGTTCAATCTAATTCCAGATCTTTGGCTTTTAGTTGCTCTACGGTACTAATTGAAGACCTTGGCACCAGGATTCCTTTCTAAGAGACTAAGGTGAGTCTCCATTATGATTTAAATGGAGTTATTATTTATTATTGAAATATTATCAATCAATAAATAGGAAATTCTCCCGAAGTCAATCGGAGAAAGTAACGTTATGTAAATGTCACAAACGTTTAGCAGGTGAGTGTTCAGTCTGTGTGTGGGAAGGCAGCACGATGCAGGGGAAAGAACCTGGGTGTGACGCTGGCTTGGCCGGGACCTGGCCCCACACGGCCAGCTGTGTGATCGTGGCAAGTCACTTACCCTCTCTGAGCCTCAGTTTCTTTAGCTACAAGGTGAGGCTAAAAATAGCCACCTTAAAGGACTGCTGGAAACTTTGGAGATCGTAAATGACAAATCTGTATGGTGCCTGGCAAGGTAAGAAGTGATACCATTTTAGTTTCCTATTTACCCACCACCAGTTCCGATCAAGCTTTTGGGATAAAACTCTAGCTCCTTAACTCAGCCTAAAGGCCCTGCCTGATTTAATCCCTGCCTGTAACCAGCCTTATCTCTGGACATTCTCCCTCTCACTGGGCTCAGATGGGCCAAGCATTACGCTTCCACTCCAGGACCTTTGTATATGCTCTGTCCTTGGCTGCAAATTCTCTTTCATCTTTTTATTAACTCACTACTCTTTCTTATCTTTTAGGTCTTGGCTCAAATATCACTTCCCCAGGGAAATCTTCCCTGAACCCTAGAAAACATCAGGCCCCCTCTTACATACTCCCTGAGCTCCTTCTTATTTGGGATACTCCTCACAGTGGTAATTAAGTACTTAAGCGAGTACTCGATAAGGATTTATTGAATGAATGAAAAAAAAGAATAAATGAATTACTGAATAAAGGATTGCCTTATTTCAAAGATTCCCCTTCGTGTTTCCTGACCTGTTTTTATTAAAAGAAGACCATAGGATGTGAGCCATGGAGACTTCTAGCAAAAGCACAGGTTTGTGCCCAAAGTGGCATCCTTTTCACTCTTGATAGGAACAAGACTTCCCTGGGGACCATCTGTTTCCTGTGGCACGGGAGGCAACCTCGCGGACCAAATAAACTGCCTTGGGTCTGACCAGAGTGATACCCTGGATGAAAGAAACATAGCGCCTCTCTGAAACAGATGCTTCAGTTTATGATGGAAACAGAGGAGCCTGCAGGTGCGGGCTGGGCTGACACGGGCTCTGTGGAGAATCATTAGAGCCTCCTCCGAGATGCGGATTGACTCTGTGTTTAATCAGCCACAGGCAGAAGAAATGGCTTCATTTCAGCTCGATGAGAGCCAGATCACAAAAGGAAGATAGATGGCAAATCTGGTTCATCACTACAAGCATATTGTCTTAATTTGAAGGAACAGCCTAGCACCCGTGCAAGTCCAGGAGGAGAGTGCAACATGGCCAACATCAAGGGCCAGCTAACTCAACTCCCAGCGCGCCCCTTAAGGAAAAGCTCTCATTTGTTTCTTAATTAATATTTTAAGGCAAGTGAGAACCGTAAGACACATTCCTCAGTCACTTGAGAAATTCCCCCGCTTGGAATTCAAGACGCTTGAAGGAAGGACTCTTCTTCCCTGAAATGTCTGAATCTCTACTTCTACAAAAGTACAGCGGCCAAAGAAGGAATGGCCATTTGCTGGCTGTTTGTAATACACGGTCGTGTGTGCAGTTCATCTGGAAATAGATTCGAATAGAAACAATGCCGTGTCTCGGCACGTGGTTATCTGCTGGTCACTTGTGGGCTCTTGTTTCCAGGGGCTCAGTCCTCTGTTTGCCTTTGGTCCTCCAGAGCTCCCACTGGGGAGGTGTGGAAAATGGACATTCCGTTCAGGCGCAGTTAGCTTGGCGATGGCCTGAAAATGCCAGAGAAGGGATGTTTAAGCTCGTGCGGGAGGACTCACACGTATCTGAACTCCGCGTCCTTGCCAAACCCCTCCTATTTGAAGTGAAAGCAGATAATGAGCAGTTGGGGTACTTACAAACAAGTGGATGTTTTAGAATCATTTTGTTTTCATTCTCTCCCCTGAGCCTGAGCACAAAGAGCTTTTACAGCCCTCCCCACCGCAATGACTATTTTCCAGATGTTCTGAAACAACATCAAGTGACCCAGTTTACCCCTGAGAGGTTTATAAAGGTGCATTTATGGAGAGCCCGGCTGAGCGAGGCTGAGATGTTCGCTCAGCAGCTTAGTCCGAGATAATCTCCCATGAACGTCGTATCAAATCTTACTTTACCTAAGGCACACTGAGTATGGTTTTTAGCAAAAGATATGCTAAGTACTCCCAAAGTGAAGAAGAAACTTAAGAAGCTTAACAATGGATGTGGAAATATTATCATCAGCTATCGGGGTAATAGTATCCAGTCGTTCTTCACCTACAGGCACGGATTTGGGCTTAGGCAGATGAGGACAGCACAGTAGAAGTGCATGGTCTCAGTGCATTTAAATATCAGCAAGACGAGGCGAAGGACCTTGTTAGCATAAAACCTGAACACATGTCATTTGCTTTCTGTGCTGCATGGGATGAAAGGAAAATCACAATTGCAGCCATGGAAGGAAGCGTGCTGGGGGTTTTCTGCAGATCACTGAAACAAGAGAAGTCATCCTTTATGGACAGGAGATCGTTTCATTCTTTTGCACATGGGCAGCGAGCACCAGAGCAGTCCTTGGGATCAGAACCCAGCTCTTTATCTACATAGTGGAGGCGAGCCATTTCCCGAGGGCAAACAATATGCAGTCTTATGTTCAGTCCTACGGAAAGAGCCACCCATTCCTTCCAAACACGGGCATCCGGCGACATGTCAAAATCTGGCGAGGAGGTGGGATCATTCTTCCCCAGCACATCTGCTGTGTGTAGCTCACGTTCAGTGGGACCGGTCCCCTCCCCAACCTCCAAAATAAGCGACATGCCAAGGCCTTGATGTGAAAAGTACTTAATGTTCTATAGTATGTCAGTCGCCCAGTGGCTGAGGTGCAAAATGAACAACCTTCCCGGCATGACTTCCATTATCACTGGCACCGAACCCAGTGCAGTCATCCCGTTGAGGTCCTTTACACATGAAAGGGAAAGTGAGCACGTGTAAGAGGCTCCTACTCCCGGCCCGTCCCAGAATGCCTGCCGTTCGCAGCCATTCACACTGCAGCCCTGGACACGCCACCAGCGAACAGGTGACAGTCCCTTCACTGAGTTCAGAAGTGGATGCCCCTTCACCTATTGAAAAGCTGCGGGGCGCCAGGGCGGATCAGTCGTTAAGCGTCTGCCTTCGGCTCGGGTCATGATCCCAGGGTCCTGGGATCAAGCCCCGTATCGGGCTCCCTGCTTGGCGGGAAGCCTGCTTCTCCCTCTCCCACTCCCTTGCTTGTGTTCCCTCTCTTGCCGTGTCTCTCTCTGTCAAATAAATAAAATCTCAGAGAAAAAAAGAAAAAAGAAAAGAAAAGAAAAGAAAAGCTGGGAAGTCTTGGCCAGCATGTGACATGTTTGTCTGGCACAAACCCTGGTAAGGAAGCCAAATTCCCACTTTTGTGTGGACATGGATGCCTCCTCCAGATAAGATAGACTACTCTTTGTTTTGGAAACCTGCGGTGTGGAACGTTAAAGACCCGTCCTTTTGAGTCACTTGGCATGGTTGGCGCTTTTTGACTTCTGCAACTGATATGCCCACAGTTAGAAACATCGGTTACCTTACCCTTATCTTAGCATCCTTAAGTGTCCGTGTTGTTCCTGGTCATCAAATTAGCTGCTTCCTCTCATTTCACATCCACTGACAGTTTTGGGTGGTTTGAGTTGAGTGGGGTGGACAAGGGGAAATTGGCGATTTCCTCTGCCTCTCGTAGAGTTAATCTCTCATCCAGATACTGCTAAAACATCTCTCTCAACAGCACTCTTTATTCCTAGTTTAGCAGCATCACCATAGAGAACAAGTTTGTTCTTTACAATGCTCCGACTCAAAGTCCAAATGATAGATGGTTTCCTGATCCTGAAGAAGACACTTAAGCACTTGTATTTTTTTTCAACCACTTCTTCCAGTTTGAACAAGACAGTTGATTTCTCATGTTAGTATGGGGCAAGCAGGGTATGTGTATGCAAACAAAAATGTCTGGCATCCATTCAAGAGTTGGGTGAAAATAAGGACCCAGAAAGAACGTTGCCAGCCAGAAATACTACTTTCTTGTGTCCACTATTCCGTATCTGGGGGTTCCCTCCTGTCTGCATACATTTCCTCTGTTCTTAAAAGTCCTGTCTGGGTCTGCGGAGAGAACAAATTTCTTACCATGGATCTTTGAATGTTTTCTTAGTCTCCCTACCCTGGTAGGCCCAATAAAGGACACTTTTAGTTCTTAATCTTTGCTTTCTTCTGCACCAACCCCTCCCCTCCTGGACACCCCTACCTTTTGTGCCCTTAGTAAAACATTGGTCTCGACTAATTTTTTGTTCTGTGTACTACATCAGAACTGCTAAAGTGTCACTTCCCTGACAATTCTTTCCACGAGGAAACATTTGCAAAAGCATCTTCAAAAAGGAGTCCTCCTTCCTTACTCCAACAAAAATATAGCGAAGTTTGCACATGTGTTTCTAGGATCCCTTTTCCTTCGTAAAAGTCATTTTTCTTCTTCCTTCCTGATCAGCAGGGAGAGGTATCTATGCCCATATTCTCTTCCCAAGGGTGAAATGGTATATATTTTGCTGTGTGTACTTGGCCCGCAGAGGCTCAAAGGGACTAGCACACATTTGGGCATAGTAGTGATTTTCATAATTTTGTGACAAGTTTTCCAACCGGCAGGTCCCTGGGGGACCTGAGACCTGTTCCTTCCACCAGTGCCTCTCAAGGGAGCAATGGGAATCAGAAGCCAGTGGGGCTTCCCTCTCACATTCGCAGAATGTGCCGAGAGTCCGAGTGTCCAGAATTCTCCCTGATACGGAACTTTCCTCAAGGCTGAGCCATGTGAAGTCTAAAGAGGAATCACTGCCGCTCAGGAAACTGCTCCCCGCTTTCTTCTGCACTGCCTGCCCGTGAGCATCATCTGGAGGTAAAGTGTTATGAGAAAATGTATGCCTCAGAGAAACAGCTGTGTATTGCCACGGTCACTAACTTTTGGAAGATGTTAAAGGAAGGTATTCATTTCAAGCCAGTCACTTCAGCTACAGCGTCCCCTTTCATGTTTCAATATCATGATGTCTCCTTTTGGTCCTGTAAGTGTTACCTGGTTTCTCTCGAGAAACGGGGGAAACCGGGACCCGTCGTTTATGGCTCCTATGAAGAGGGTTGGCTGGACACGTGGACAACATGTCAATCATTATTTCTGGTGGGGCCTTCGTAGCAGAGCAATCGCCTGGGTCGCATGGCTTATTTTAACCAAAAACAGATCTGCCTGACCTGGGTTTTATGACAGACGTCAAATATATTGAAGTGTGTTGTGAGGCAGATCACCTTATTGGCAAAGAAATGAAAGACCACCGGGAAGACGGATGGGAAGCCTTCCTCAAGGGGTTTCCTGTCTCTTTGCGCAGGTATGGCAGTGAACCTGAAGAAGGGCCGACTGGCAGGCCCGAGGGGAGACGTCAGTGAGACTCTGAACTTGCACCTGCCCTTGAGACTTGGAAACAAGAGTCCCTGCCTCCTGGGGTGACGTCGGGACAGTGAGGAGCAGGTGGGGGACGAGGGCGGGCACTACAGCAATATGAGGGAGGCCCCCCTGAGAGCGAGCACCTCCTTACATGCAACGCCCAAGGCGCCTCCCAGACCTACTCAAAAAATCTTGGTTCTCCAGCCTTCCCTCTGGAGTTCAGTTCAACCAAGATTTCTGGAGAGCGTACTATGTGCCAAGCGTTGCCCCGGGCATTGGACATTAGTGCTGAATACCACATGTTCCAATCAGACCTCCCCACCTTCGTTCTTCTGGGTCCTTCTGCCTGGGTGAGGTCACTTATTAGCTGCTGGGTGGTCGGGGGAGGGGGAAGTTGACTCACTTCTCTGAGCCTTGTTTTCCTCATCTGGAAAACGAGCTTCATAGAGTTAAGAGAATTGAACATAACAGCGTCTGTATGTTTGCCTCCAGGACTAGATATAGAAACTATAAAGGGGAGGTGATGGCCAATCCACTGTTTACCTCTGATCCATAAAGACTGCTTTTGGGGTAATTTATATCACCTGCCACTAAATTAACTGCTCTTAGGTCACAGCCTTCCCATATGCCTAAGCCCAGAGCTCCCTTAATCAAAAATGGTAATCAGAAAACTGTGCCCTTCAGGACAGATGAATGACAAAAAAGGACACCTCTCCTCCACGTGGGTGTATCAAGCGCCAGGGGCTGGGCTCAGTTGGTGGAAGCTGGATCTCACTTCGCACAGTCCTGGGCACAATGTGCGAGCTGGGTAAGCGTTTTCAACTCAATTTATTACAGCCATTGCTGTGCGGAGAATGACAGCCTTCTATTTTTCAAAGAGGCCACTTGAGTCATTGGCAAGACACCATGGATACATTGTAGATAAAATGTAAAAAGTCACCACAACAGTATTCTCTCCTCCTCCTTTTTTTTCTTTTTTTTTAGATTTATTTATTTATTTTAGAGAGAGAATGAGAGAGCATGAGTAAGAGGGTCAGACGAAGAGGGAGAGAGCATCTCAAGCAGACTCTGCACTGAGCACAGAGCCCAGTGTGGGACTTGCCACCAGGCTCCATCTCCTGACCCTGAGATCATGACCTGAGCTGAAACCAAGAGTCCAATGCCTAACCCACTGCACCACCCAGAGCCCCTCCTCCTGACCTTTTAAAATATTTCTTCTTCAGAGTCTGTTGTTGAGAAAGAATACAGTATTTCATTCCTTCTGGTTTTACTGGACATAAACTGTTATAGGTGTTTTAGTGGTGACCATGAACTATGGGGTATTAACAGTAGCATGGATTAGGGAAAAGCATGGAGAAATAGAAACACAGATTATTAAGGAAGGAGATGTATGTATTTACACACATGGGACTCCCCACCATTGGGTAAGGGGGATGAAATAGAGACATTGAGAGAGATTTGCGGGGAAAGTTAGTTGTGATATAGAGTATTTGTTGGTTTAACTACTTTTCTAGTTGCTAATTCTGTAAAGATAGTTTGGATGCTAAAAGTAAAATCCATAATAGATGGAGGAACTGCACAGTCCCTGCTGAGCAGGGAGCCCGATGCAGGACTTGATCCCAGCACCCTAGGATCATGACCTGAGCCGAAGGCAGACACTCCACCGACTGAGCCACCCAGTGTCCCTTCTGTTCCGCATTTTTATTTTGTCCCATTTTCTAGAGATACCGAGAAGAGCAATCTTAAGAAAGTAGATCTTGTTCATTTCCCACGTTTTCCCCTTAATCCCCTGGGCTTTTGACCAAGACCGCCTACAAAGAGGAGATGCTCTCAGAGGGGAAGTGGGACGGGGACCGTTTTCATGGGTGTCATCCTCCAAACCAGCTGCCAAGGTGGTTCCATGCTTTCTCTATGGAGCAGAAAATGCGAGACCCCCTAGAAGGAAAAAGCAGGATCTAGTTCATGTAAAAGACAGGAACATGGTTAAAAACTGAACTGAACCAGGAATTGGTCTGTATGTGAGGTGCTTGCCTTTAGGGAGGTAAGGACAGATCTGCGGCTCCTCAGGAGAGAGGGGAGTTGCTGTCGATGTCTATCTCTGAGGCGGGCTTGAAGTATCAAAGGAGAAATGAGTGCTTTCAGTTTGAATCTAGAAAACGCAGCATCTGTCACAGAAAGGAGGAGCAAATGTCTTTTCAACTGCAAGAGTATTCCACCAATTCATACTTTTCTTGTCTTTATTCGGATACCCCTTCCCTCTGCTCTTTTTATTTCCTTCTGACTCCGTATTAAATTCGTTACGTGCTCTTAAGGGAGAGAGGTCTAATCGAGGTGTAAGATGCTATGAATAAAAAAAAAAAAAAAAATGCGGAGGGGGTAGGAATTCATCGTTGCATCATTGCACTAAACTGCAGCTCATCTCAAGGGCTTGGTCCCTTTTCAATGAAAAATATACCCTTCTCCTCCAGGAAGCTCCAAGTCTCAGAGGCCTTTATTAACTTGGTCTTTGGGAATAGTGTTTTAATTTTTTTCCGTAATCATCATGCAAATTGATCATGATAGTCTCTGGAAAGCAAACGGAGTGAATCAATGGCCTCATTAACTCCAAGGCTGGAAGGGCTCATGCTCGTGCGGGCTGGTGTCCTTACACACAGCGGCTCAGGTCTTCTTTGTGTGTGACTTGGTCCAACAAGCTGTGGCTTGTACTAGCTTGTTTAAATTGCCTCATGCATCTGACTCCTTCACAAAACAATGGGAAATCATTTGAAAGGTCTCAACCTTATGAAAGAAACATTTGTGTCTTGCGAGATTCCAACCAGAATTTCTAACTCTCCAATGACAGAACCAGACCATTGATGCACGATGCACGTGCTCTATCCAGGCCTCACCTTAAAGACATTGGGGTCTCGAATTGCTAAACTTTGTGCTATAAATTGAGTCAGCACTAAAATGTGTGGCTCAGAGGCATAATTCTGCATGTTGTTCTGCTGAATGAGGAGGGCTTTTTTAAAGAGTGTGTTTTAATTTTAATTTAACAGGGAGAGTAGCAGAGACAAATAGATCTGTCCAAAATATACTTAGTAACAGATTTTTGAGTTGAATTATTAATTTCATGTGAGCGGTTCCTCTTTTTATTTTTATAAACTGTAAAATTCGGGAGAAACAGAATCAAATGTAATACACTTTTAGGGATGACCCCGCTATGTGCCAAGCAAGGTGTCAAATGGTTTCAAATGCTGCCTCATTTATCCTCATCTGACAGATGAGAATAACGCTGTGGCAAGGGGTGAAATAGCTCGCCCAGCTGGAAAGTGGCCGAGTCATTTACTGATCTGCCTCATTCTTGAAAAGGATTTGATGCAACTCTTTGGAAATTAACTTCTTCAGAGCCATGTAGAGCTAGACTGTTTCCTCAGTGGATCCTGTCCTAAAAGTGAGTAGTAAGAAAGTTGCTATAATTCTTGGAGCCATGGGTACCAGATACTTCCGGCTGAGGACATGCCCTCAGTGGGTGTCCAGCATTTTGCCTTGTGCCCACCAGTGCCTTGCACTGGTTAGTTGTATCTGGGGCTGAAAAAGTCTCTCTCTTCCTCTTTGGGGAAAACTGTCCCCTTCTAGTGAGGTACAGATGCAGCAGGTGCTCAGGAAGTGGGGGGCGGGGAGGAATACACATCCGCTAGCTGAATTAGCTGACCGAAGCTAGCCGCTTGAGTTAGAGCCGGGCTTTAGGGTACACCTCCCATGGGAAAATCCCTTTATCTCAGCTGTAACCCCTCCAGGTTGCAGGTTCTTTAAAGTCGATTGGACCTCTCTTGAGAAATTTGATAACAAATATGCATTGACAACTACTCTCTGTAAGGTATTGAATTGAAAGACAATGAAATGTACCTTCAATCAACATTTGTTGAGTTTCCACGATATGCTAGAAACTGTGCTAGGTACGTCAGATACAAATATAAGAGGGCCTAATAACCTTGTAGGGAAGGTGGAACTGTGAATGAATGCATGCAGTTTTAGAAGGATGATCCACAGCAGAGCAACACAAAAGAGTGACTTGCGGAATGCTTTGGAGAGGTGGTAACATTTATTTGAGCTCGGTCTTGAAGTTGTTAGGAAGAGTTCTTCAGATTGAAAAATTGGGGAAAATACATTCTATTTTGAAGGAGCTTCGTGTTTACCTTGACAAAGTGAGTATGTTATCGCCTTGGAAAGAGCCACGAACATGGGGTGACTACTTGAGGTAGGTGGTGGATAATGGAGGTGAACTGGCACTACGGTTAATTTATCTGGTGGGATGGTCTTTTCTCAAGCTATGCTGAGAGGAATGCTGGTTCCTTGAGATGTTAATTGGTATTGTCTGGGAAAACAATACCAATTAAAATAAATAAATGTATTTTCATAAGATGTAGGGAACACTGGGTTAAGCTGTTGGATGGGGTTCTTTCGTGCAGGACTTCTCAGGGCCTTTACTAGGTTACTCTGCATTATAAATTTCCAAGGGCCTGCCTTAAACCTATTTGTCTTTTCCTATTCACAGTGCTTTCAGGGTTCCCTGAGCCTCACAGTGGAAAATACTTCTTTAAGGTAGGGGCAGCTGTCTGCAGTCTTTAAGAAGTGAATGGCTTCTATTTCAGAAAGAAACTTCGGGCACCTGGGAGGAAGAAAGCCCGTTGTGACAGACTGGACACAAGGTGACCTGTAACCGAGCTGTGAAAATCTGGGCAAAAGAAAATAAGGGTCAGAATTAAGGCACTGAAGATGTAAAGGAGGAAATGGAATGGAAAAATAACTGGCAGGGAGAATGAATACTCTGTGACCATATGGGGGTGAATGCAGAAAGTATTTGTGGGTAACTCCCTGGGGTCTAGTTGGGAAGCTCAGCAAAGAAGAGAAATTTTGAGTAAGATGAAAAAGTTAATTTGGGATGTGATAGAATTGTGGTGTCTTTAAGACCTACAAATCGAGTTGGTCAACTCATCCAACAGTTGGAGATACTAATCTGTAGCTCAAGGTATATATGGGTATAATTTTATCTTTCTATGAGGCTTCAGATGACTCTTGATTATCTAGCAATGTCTTAGGGGTCAGTATACTTCACATTAAGTGTTGCTTGACCCTAAATGTAGAGAAATGCAGGTTGTAGAGAGCTATGTTGAATAGAAAGCTGAATACAAACCATTAACTATATATACTAACATGTACCTTGCCCAGAAACAGTGCACAGGGAAAAGCAAGCAAACAAAAAAATATATATATATAAAAAATAAATAAGTAAAGAAAGAAAAAGAAAGACACAACCCTTGCTCAAGGAGCTTATTATCTTAAGCCTACAGAAGATATGACAAGTGGTCAGATTACCTGGGCTAGGATTCTGGACCTTGCATTTGCTATATGACCTTGGGCAAGTTAGGTCACTTTGTAGAGCTTGGATTCTCTCATTTGTAAAATCGTATTTGTAGAATATTAGCATCTTCCTCATTAAGGAGTTTTAAGTATTAGCCATGGTTAAACAGAAATTGATTTCCTGTATTTTGAATGTATAAAATAAATTTCTTTAGGAAATAATGTATGCATTGTGATCTATTTAATAAATTTCACTATTGCTTTATTTGATTTCCAGTTAATGCCAAATAATAACCTATCTATTTGAGTTGCAAAAACCAAGCTGGTTTGAATTAAAGAAGTGTGAAAAATTCTTGGGTTGGCAAAATACGTAACACTTTCATCAACTGAAAGTAGGTAAAATGTGTTAAAAATAATGAAAAGTCCACGCTTTAATTGAACCGGCTTTTTCATGAGCCTATATTTTTATGAAGCTTAATGAAACAAAAATTGAAATGGTGCCCATTATGAAATCTGTGTTAATTGTTTTTATTTCCATAAAGTTCACATGATTACAAAAAGTTTTGCAGTGATGCCAACTAGAAATGTACAGTACCTGCCTTTCATTTTCTCTGGATTTATTTTTGGTAATAAGGACAAATATTCATTTTGGCAAATAGCATTCGCTAAATTGAAAACTTCCTTTAAACACACTAGAAACTTTTGACCTAAGATTGCCAAAGTTGCAGGGTATTTTTGTCAGTCTGACAAAACTTTCTTTGTTCTTCCTCGCTTCATCAAGAACAAGACTGTTTCTCCACTTACTGTTATTCCAATACGATCACAATCTTAAATATCTTTGGGCTAGAAGGCACTGCAATATTAATTAAAAATATAGTCTAATTATTTACCCTCGTTGGTTCCTACAAACCTCTACAGTATAATCAGTGGACTCCCTTAAGGGGTTTCACGGTATTTGGGAGTGAAATAGGGAGGTTTGTGACTCACACTGGCTCACGAGTGTAATTAAGTAGAACCTACAATTCGCCTATAGGTCACCGGATCAAATGTAACCTATCTGGGCAATGTCCAAAGGCAGGTGATGATGTTGACTGACCACTGCTGAGCAGCATACGTGAGTGGAAGTTTGATCTTACTTCCAGGCATCTCGGAGAACATTCCGGGGGTTTCTGGAGACAAAGGGAAAGCAAGAGGGTGGCCAAATAGGTCATTTTAGACAGTTCTCAGGACAAAACTCCATAAAGTCACCCGAGAATGGCTCAGCAGGCTGACTGGCATTCTGTGACAATCTCTCCCTACTTCTGGCCTAAGTGCTAGCCTAGAGATGCAGAGAAATATTTTCTAGCTGTGAGAGGTGGGGTGTGAGGGCTCTTTGGTGCCTGGGGCTGAATCATCAGGGCAGAATGCCTTCTGGAAGCATCGCAGAGAAATGTTTCTAGGCCCAGCAGGGTGGTCAGATCTGTGTGTAAAACCCTATATCCTTGGGCTTACCTGGCATTTTTTAAAAAGATGTTATTTATTTATTTATTTGAGAGAGAGAGAGAGAGAGAGAGCACGAGCAGGGGGGAAGGGTAGAGGGAGAAGGAGAAGCAGACTCCCCACCGACCAGGGAGCCGGATGCTGGACTTGATCCCAGGACCCTGGAATCATGACCTGAGCCGAAAGCAGGCGCTTAACCGACTGAGCCACCCAGGCGCCCTTATCTGGCATTTTTTAATAAGGAAAAAGTTTCTTCCAGAAGGGGACTCAAAGCTTTCATTGGTATCCACAAATATGTCTCAGAAAGAGTAGTAGTAACAAAACTGACTTCATGGCATGAAGTGTCCAAATGTCACCCCACCCCTGCGCTTTAAAATTCGAATCGGCTTCTAGGAGCCCTACACAAATCGAAACATCAAATTGGCTGGGCTGAGGAGGAGGTGAACAGCACGACCAACTGCACAAAGTGGTAAAAGAGCTTGGGCAATGGGAAACAGTAGTAAAAAGAAAATAATATTTGATTTTAGACATTGAAACTCACGTTGAGAGACAACGTGGACGATGAGAAGAAAAATCTAGTTTGGGCTAAATCTGGAAGTCTTTGAGTATCTCGAATATTCTTTCGGAATGTGGAAAACAAATGGTGTGGTTTAACCTACATACAGTGACTTGATAAGGAGGGTCTCTATCCCCCGCCCCGGAATCTGAAGTGGGGGGCAGGTGTTTGCGGTGACTTCCCTGATTGGAAATTCCCCCTGAAATTTTGGCCAAGGAGAGGCAAGAATGCAGAGTAGAAACGTGCTCTGCTTCATAATTCAACAGGTGTTAGCAGTCAGGAAGGTAAACCAAGACCTTAGAGGTGTATGTGCGGAAGATGGTCGATGATGCCTCCCGTGGGGTGATCTGTGAATAGGCAAAAGGATAAAGCAACCAGGGATTGCAGTGTTTGAGTTTCTGCCTGCAGAAAAATGACAAATCGAATCCTTGCCAGCTGGAGACTCTGACTCACAGAAATATGAGAGGTCATGTGAGATATAAAGTCAAACAGAAAGAGTTATATGGACACTCAAAAGGTTTTATTTTATAATGCGTTAAGCTTGCTATTGGGGGATTGGTCTGGAAGTTGGTTGAATCTGCCAGAAAGTGTTCCAAAACGCACCACATCTGTTCCAGTGGATAAGTTGTTCCTCCATCCACTCACTCAACAATATTTATGGAGGTCCTACTATGTGCTGGTCACTGGGATAAGGAAAAGCAGCCATGTTCCTGACCTCACAGGGCTGACAGTCAAATGATGTGTCCGAGGAGGGATGGCCCTTGCTGTCCCATTGGGGATGTGGGCAAAGGGGAGACCAATATGAGGTGTGGCGGAGAGGTGGACACGCCCTTGTAGGCGAGGGCAGTATTTTATTTTGAATATTAAGAGAAACGAGGAGCCATGGAAGGGTTTTAAAGGAATAATATGATCAGATTAGCTTCCAGTGGTTCTCTCTCAACCTCCAACAGCATTCTCCAGATGCCCCATTTCTCCCTACTGCCCATGGCCTTGGGTTTTCAAACAACCTCCGGAAATTGATGAGTGCACAAGAACAGTGGTGGCAAGAAACTGGAGTGATGGGAATGGACGAAGAGTCTTTTCTTGAGTTTGGACCCTCATGACCTCACCACTGGACCACACAGTCATTCCCTTTGATTGTCCTGGGTCTGATGCTTTCCTCTCCTTCCACACCAGTCTTCTCTAACAATTGCTCATATCATGTCCCTGCCTGGAAGCCTTCACCAGCTCCCTATGCTACAACTACAGACCTGCTTAACAGAGCAACGAGGCCCTCCGTGGAATGGTGCCTGTCAGTCTTCCCAGTGCTGTTACCCATGATGTTTGCACAGTGAAACTTCCCAAACAGGTTCCACAGAATGCCCAGTTCAGTGAGATGTTAATCAGTGCTCTGTAGAAAAATGAGGAGAGGGTTCCACTAGTCAAATAAATTGGTAAAACAAATCCAGCATTATAACACCATCTTGTCCTTGAGATTCATAATGCAATTAACCTTACTCAAGGCTCTGATAAGTCCTGCAAAGTTTCATTTAACTTAGCATTTCTCAAGCACAATTAACATCAAATCCTTTTCTGTGCATAACAACCATGGTCACCATGTTGAAAAGTTTGGGCAACACACCTCTGGCTAAACTTCTCACTTTTGCCCAGTTGGTCTATTTAACCCCAAATATGTCTTTTGAATTTCTAGCATGGCTTTCCTTATGCAGTTTCTCCTTTTGCAAAACTCCTCATTTTCTTCTCCTTCTAAGCATATCCAACTCAAATGTCACCTCCTTCGTGAAGCTCACCATGATAATCCCAACCCAGATTGATGTTGCTCTTTTCCTCACTTTTAAAGCACTTTTAAGCTTTAATACCATTTGGTATTTATTTACTGCCTCATATTGTTCCCTTTTATGCTTACGGTGTTACTCTTTACAGCCACAAAATTAGCACAGAAGTCTCTTTAAAGGACGCATGGTCTACTTTTTACATTGAAAGGCAAAATTATAAAGAACATGGGCATTGGAATAAAACGGTCATGCCAGTCACATTTCAGTTAACCAGCTGCATGATGGTGGGCCAGTTACCCAGACTCTGTAAGTCTCAGTTTTCTCATCTGTAAATTAGGGATAATAAACTCTGATCCTGTCGGAGATGTTGTGAAGATTGAATGAGATCATGCAGAATATCTGACATATTGTAAACAGTCAATACATGTCGGCTACTGTTACTATAATCACCATCACTATCATCATTTACTACTGCAAACACAGTTCTTCCTTTGTTTGTTACAGTGATGGTACCTGGCCAAAGTTCCAGGCCGTCAACATTTCTGAATTTTCTGATATTTGGCATCCAAACAGGCTGCCCCTCTCTTTGTGAAGGCAGAGAGAGGTATATTATGTGTACCCATTGCCTAGCAAGGAATGGTCTTCCCCCAGGAGATGGAGGCCCTGCGGCTCTAACAGCCAGGCTCCCTGGATTTTCTGGTCCACCCAGATTTTAATAGTAAATCCCATCAGCAAACAAGGAATTAGTCCAATGTATGCGATTTCTGCTTCAATGCAAATGTTGTGCATTGTGTGAAGAGGTGTTTGGCCCTTGCCTGGGGCTGACTCACCTGCCTGGTCTATGCAGCCCCAACACTGGGCACCTACAGCTGCCAGTCAGTGGCTGGGTAGAACCAGCACTCATTTGCTTTAGGTGAGGTTTCTCTTGAATCTTGACATGTGATTGTCTATGATGTGATAGTTCAGCAAAATAAAATGTCAAGGGACCTTTTATGTTTTCCGTAGTAAACACATGTGAATTAAGAACAAGGAGCAATATATATGTGCGTATATACTTGTCATTCACGAAATGTTTATTGCGCACCTACTAGGTGCTGGGCACAGTTACAGGCCGTTGTGATACAATAGTAAA
The DNA here is from genome assembly GCF_004348235.1 of Phoca vitulina. Classification (NCBI taxonomy): domain Eukaryota; kingdom Metazoa; phylum Chordata; class Mammalia; order Carnivora; family Phocidae; genus Phoca; species Phoca vitulina. Next base: position 1,876,521 of record NW_022589764.1, on the reverse strand, counting down.
AAAGCGCCAGACATCTCTATCATAATGGAGCTCAAATCTTGCCAGGAAGGCAGAAAACAAGTCAACAAATGAATCTATAATACCCCGAGTGGTGCTATGTGCTATAAGAAAATCACAGTAGGGTGAGGGGACAGAGAATTGGGGAGGTCAGGGAAGCCCTCTATGTCAAGATGAAATTCAAGGGGTGCCTGGGTGGCTCAATTAGTTGAGTGACCGACTCTTGGTTTTGGCTCAGGTCATGATCCCAGGGTCCTGGGGCTGAGCCCTACATCAGGCTCTGTGCTTACTGGGGAGTCTGCTTCTCCCTCTGCCCACTTGTGCTCTCTCTCTCTCTCTCAAATAAGTAAATAAATAAATAAAATCTTAAAAAAAAAAAAAAAAAAGATGAAATTCAAGCAAAGGTAGGAAGGAAATGTGAGAAACCCACAGGCTGAGGGACTCTGACAAGGAAAAGGCAAGAGAAGAAAGCCGAGATGAAGGGGACCTAAATGAACATCATCCTCAGTGAGACTCCTCCTCCAACTTGGGACCGACAGCAGCATCCATCCAGGCATGGTGATCAAGACAGAGGAGTTCTGGAGTCCAGTAGACCTGGCTTTGAATCCCGATCCTACCACTGAATCTTCCTGGGGAACATTACTTAGCCTTTCTAAGCCTTGTGGTATTGCTGGGTGAAAGGAGATGCGGTGCTGTATTGAAACCCTTTTGCACAGTGCTGGGGGTATAGCAGATGCTCAGTAAGTGATCAACGTAGAAAGAGATACAGAGAGGCACATCGCTGCGGATGGCACATATAGATGGAGATAAAGATGGAGATATTCTCTGAAGGAGTTCAACTTGAAGCCCTTGGCAGAGTTCACAGGAAGAGCAGTAGCATCTCAGCCGGTGTGCCTGAATAGGATCTGCTGTAACTCTACACAGCCCAGAGCCGACTTGCCCGCGGGTAATGTAATGAAAGGTGTTTTCCTCCCTTTGGGACAGGTGCTCAACTGATACAATTTAGAGTCTCAAATTCCAGAGCTTAATTGTTTGTTCTACATACAAGTTAGCCCAGCTCAGAACACCTGTGGACTAAGTTCTTTTGATGCACCAAAGCCTGTCTTTTATTAAGCTCTTTGCAAGCAGTCAAAATAAGCCCTACGTCCATGTGTCGCTGAATATGCACGTGGACATAAAACAAGGCAACATGAGAACTGCCCAGCAAGCACTCAAAATAGCAAGTGAATCCCAGGGCTCTGGAAAATATGGTTATGTGATTAATGTAACCAGAGTTAGATATAAAATAAAATTAAATACTTTATATATATATAGAAACTTGCCTACACACACATAAAATTCCCTATTAGTTGTACTTGAGGTTTAGCCATGTTGAATCGATAAAGAATGATTTAGAACGGATGGTTTTCAGCAGCTGGTTGCGCTTTCAGTCTTCCATAAAGAAGTTAAAATTAATTTTAATATGTTGATGGTGCTTATTGATGATAATATTCATAATAAATATCCATTGGAAAAATTCTCTGGCACATCCATGTGACAGAAAGGTCAAGAATGTTAATGACAATCACAACTACAAAATGCAATTCAGTCAATTACTTTAATTAAATCTAAAACTACTTTATGTCTTCTCATTTATATAGTAAACTGATAGCAGGGAAAAGGGCATTATCTTTATCTGGTTCATTTTAGAGTCCAAAGATGTGGTCTCGGATTGTGTTTTAACATTTGTAGCTTTTCTATCCTTGTGGAACATTTAAGGTAATTATGGGTCTTACAAGTAATGCTGCTACATCTATCATGGAAAAAGAGGTGGAGATTTCCGTTTGAATGCAGTTTTATAGAAGGAGAGCTTTCCCTTCACAGACGCTAATCTTGTATTTACAGACTAGGTTATATTGGCTAGAGCCAACATTCCAGGGTAAATGGTCGAAACGTCTACATTTCAGTGAATCCTTTTTAATTATATTGTTGGGGATCAGAAGAAAAGGAACACAGCTGTCTGAAGCTCTCACTGCCACACAGGTTCAAGGGCTTACAACTCACTCAGTCGTTACAGCCAAACCAAATGCTTTCTTTTTTTTTTAAACAAAATTAATTGTGGTTTCATACAAAACTTTGTGTTCCTTATGCATTTATGTTGGTCAAACTGGGAAAACAGAAGGGTGAGCATTTAAAAAAAAAAGAGTCAATCAATTAATTAACAATTCATTCAGTCTTTCAACAAATAGCTATTTAGTGCTTACTGTGTGCTGAGGAGTGTTGTGGGCATCCAAATATAGCTGTGAAGCACACAGATAAAATCCTGTCCCACCCCTGAAGGGGTTTCCATTTCAGTTTGAAGGAAATGAGAACACAAATGAGTAAAGTGAATACCAGGGAGTGGCAAAGACTATGAAAAAAGAAAAAAAAAGCAGGATGGTGGTGGGGCCACCCATGTCTTTAGGTTTGCTTAGCACTGTCCTTAGCACAGACAGTCCTACGTCTTGGGAAGCCCCCTCGTTCCAGGCAAACTGGGATTACTGGTCACACTCAACATGGGACAGAGAAGGACTAAGAGGGAGTTCCCTTTGGGTGGGTGGTCAGGGAAGGCCTCTCTAGGGCAGTGTCATGTGAGGTAAGACAAGAATGACGCAAATCTGTCTTCACAAATCTGGAGAACCATCTGGATGAGACTCATCCTTTCCAGATGATCCAAAAGGGGATTCGTTGCTTGGAGAACATGAGTAAACATGTAGGAACCATTTTCTGTGGGCCAGATAATGTAAATATTTTATCTTATTTAATTTACAAACCAAGTGGTAGGCATCAGTATTCCCATTTTACAAGTAGGACATAAAACGATTACTATTGTCTGAGATCTTGAGGTTAATAAGGAGAGAGTGGGGATAAAATCTTGCTTCAGCCTGAGTGCAAAGATCATACCAAGTAGAGTGAGGAGTGAGTTTGAACTACTTTGGGGAGGAAGATTCACTTCCTGCTTGTAAAGGAGATGAAAACAGATCTTTTATTTCATGGAGCCCAGGATTTTGCTGTACAGCCCATTAAACCTCTGCTAAGCAGGATTAGCTTGGACATTTTTCTTTATCTACTCTAGACCTGACAGCTTTTGGGTTAAGCAAGGTCTAAAGGGTGGAATACCTCTTAAAGAACTCAGCATGTGGAGGGCAATATGAAGGGGTAAGAAGAGGAGAGTTGGAGTTTCTGCAAATCATAGACAAAGTGAGAGGCAAAGAACACAATTTTTGTTAGCATTACCATGATCCTATTTATATCTGGGCTTGTGTTGCCTATGGACCAATGGGAGGCATATATCTTTGTCATTATTTAGTTTCTGGCATATGTATATTCCTTAAGTCTTTTCAGAGCAGACTATGTGTATCATATCTTTGGAATTTCCATTGCAACTGACATGGATACTTGCATGTAATATGGAATCCATAGGTATTTGCTGAAATTTAAATATTTGGGGGATTAGCATTTGAATCCTAATAAATTTCAGATTATAATTTTAAGTAATTTTCTACAAGAGGATTTCTGGTGACTCACGTCTGGGTTTGGCTAACAACTGTTTTGGACTTCAAAAGGGACAACATCCTTTGTCATAGTTACATTTTAACTCAAACGATGCCATGATTACACACTTTGAAGATATAAATTTACTTAGACTAAAAATACAAGTATGTGAGAAATCAATTCTGAAAAGGAAGATTGAGGACATAAAAAAATTCAGTCCTCCATAAAAGCAGTAAGACTACTGGCAAAAATCATTAAATGAAACTTTTTCAGAACTCTGGAAATTAACCAAAGATTTGCAGTAATCTGAAGAGTGTTTATTCAAAAAGATGACTAAATCATGGTAAGAATGGTGAGTGTTGTGGCATTTTAACCTTGTCTCACTCCATTCCACTCACCCCAGTTCTGTAGTAGCCTGGAAAACCAACAGCCTCATAGGTATGGTAGCTATAAAAACAAGTAGCCTAGTAGCCACTGAAAGAGGAAAATGGTTTTGAAGCTCCCCAAAGGCCCCTTTCCCAGAAAATTGTCACTAATTGACTTGTCTCGCAGTTTGTCTTTATTTGACCTGACTCAAGGCTTGCTCTGTACAAACAGCCTTTTCTCTAGGGTGTTTGTTAAAAACAATCAATGGCATTGTTTAACATGGCAGCTCTCTGAGTTGCTGATAGCAGGTGGAGCTACCAAGAGACTAAGCAAAACATTAAAAAGGAAAAACTGGGGAATGAGATGTCCATAGGGGGTTTTGAAAAGCTCCACATATTCTTGAAAATCTAGAAGCCCACATGCAAGTGCAGGCCTAAGTACGTGCCTGGGAAAGACCCAAGAAGGCTCCAATTTCTTACCTCTGGTGACCTTGAGTCTCTGTGAGCAGGAAGTGAAGGCTAAGGTGGAGTTCTCAGGTATGTGACTGAGCAATGAAAGTACCCCCTCCCCTTTCAGAGCTCCTTCGCAAAGGCTGGGAGACTTATTGATTGAAATCATTTAAGGAAATCTCATCTAATCATGACCTGACCACTTATAGACACTTCAGGGGCTGCACATGATACAGAATATAGACTTTACAAAATTATTTCAAGAAAGTCACGAAGAAAACAAGCAGCAATAACAATAGAAACTTCAACAGCAATAAACTCTAGGCAGGGCGAGGGGAGGGAATCTTATTTCTAGAATAACACATCATATTTTTTCCCCCTAAACTGTCCAGTTTTCTAAAGAAATAGGAGAGTATGGCCTACACCCAGGGGAAAAAAAAATCAGGGAAAGAAGCTATTCCTGAAGTAGACCAGATGTTGGACTTAGTAGACAAAGACTTTAAAAGAACTAAAGGAAAGCATATCTAAATAATTAAAGAAAATGTGAGAATGATGTTTTACCAAGTAGAGAATATTAATAAAGAGATAGAAACTATAGGGGCATCTGGGTGGCTTAGTTGGTTAATCATCCAACTCTTGGTTTTGGCGCAGGTCATGATCTCAGGGTTGTGAGATCGAGCCCCACATTGGGCTCCGTGCTCAGTGGGGAGTCTGCTTGAGATTCTCTCTCTCCCTCTCCCTCTGCCCCTCCCCCATTCATGTACTCTCTCTCAAACAAATAAATGAATCTTTAAAAAATAAAAAGAGATAGAAACTATAAAAAAGAACCCAATGGGAATTCTAGAGTTGAAAACTACAAAAATTGAAATGAAGACTTTTCTAGAGTAAGTTAGGATGTTCCTTTTAATACCCAGGGCAACCACTAAGAAAATCACAACAACAACAACAAAATGGTAAAACAAACAGCCAGGACATTAAAACAGTGTATTATAAAATATCAAAGTAACACACAAAAAAGACAGTTATGGATGAATAATGAAACAAAAAGGGCATGAGATATGTAGAGAATACATAGCAAAATGGTAGCTATAAACCCTACCTTATCAGTGATAATCTAATGTAAATGGATTAACCACTTCAATCAAAAGCAGAAATTGGCAAAATAGGTAAAAAAAAAACATGATCCAAGTATATGCTGTCTACAGAATACACACTAGGAGCAAAGACACAAATAGCTTGAAAGTAAAAGGATAGGGAAATGTATACCAGGTAAGCAATCAAAAGATAGCTGGGGTGGCTATACTAATTCAGATGAAATAGACTTTAAGATAAAAACTGTTACCAGATGTAAAGAATGACATTTTATAAAAAAAAAAAAAAAAATGGTATCAGTCCATCAGGAAGACTTAACAATGATAAACGTATTACCCCTCCAACACAGAGTCCCAAAATATATTAAACAAAAAACCTGACAGAATTGAAGAGTGGAATAGACAATTTTTTTTTAAATTTTTTTATTGTTATGTTAATCCCCATACATTACATCATTAGTTTTAGATATAGTGTTCCATGATTCATTGTTTGTGCATAACACCCAGTGCTCCATGCAGAACGTGCCCTCCTCAATATCCATCACCAGGCTAACCCATCCTCCCACCCCCCTCCCCTCTAGAACCCTCAGTTTGTTTTTCAGAGTCCATCGTCTCTCATGGTTCTTCTCCCCCTCCGATTTCCCCCCCTTCATTCTTCCCCTCCTGCTACATTCTTCTTCTTCTTTTTTTCTTTCTTAACATATATTGCATTATTTGTTTCAGAGGTACAGATCTGAGATTCAACAGTCTTGCACAATTCACAGCGCTTACCAGAGCACATACCCTCCCCAGTGTCCATCACCCAGTCACCCCATCCCTCCC
>NW_022589764.1:1803442-1869883 GCF_004348235.1 Phoca vitulina | reverse complement strand
CATGAGCATGGAACGTTTTTCCATTTCTTTGTGTCTTCCTCAATTTCTTTCATGAGTATTTTATAGTTTTCTGAGTACAGATCCTTTGCCTCTTTGGTTAGATTTATTCCTAGGTATCTTATGGTTTTGGGTGCAATTGTAAATGGGATCGACTCCTTAATTTCTCTTTCTTCTGACTTGTTGTTGGTGTATAGGAATGCCACTGACTTCTGTGCATTGATTTTATATCCTGCCACTTGACTGAATTCCTGTATGAGTTCTAGCAGTTTTGGGGTGGAGTCTTTGGGATTTTCCACATAAAGTATCATATCATCTGCAAAGAGTGAGAGTTTGACTTCTTCTTTGCCGATTTGGATGCCTTTGATTTCTTTTTGTTGTCTGATTGCTGTGGCTAGGACTTCCAATACTATGTTGAATAGCAGTGCTGATAGTGGACATCCCTGCCGCATTCCTGACCTTAGGGGGAAAGCTCTCAGTTTTTCCCCATTGAGAATGATATTCGCTGTAGGTTTTTCATAGATGGCTTTTATGATATTGAGGTATGTGCCCTCTATCCCTATACTCTGAAGAGTTTTGATCAAGAAAGGATGCTGTACTTTGTCAAATGCTTTTTCTGCATCTATTGAGAGGATCATATGATTCTTGTTCTTTCTTTTGTTAATGTATTGTATCAAATTGATTGATTTGCGGATGTTGAACCAACCTTGCAGCCCAGGGATAAATCCGACTTGGTCGTGGTGAATAATCCTTTTAATGTACTGTTGGATCCTATTGGCTAGTATTTTGGTGAGAATTTTTGCATCCATTGGAATAGACAATTTAACAGCCATAGTTAGGAATAAAACTATTTGTATTTGAAGATGACTGATCTTGTTTATAGAAATTAACAAGGAATCCACTAAAAAGGTATTAGAGCTAATAGGTGAATTTTGCCAAATATAAGGGCAATATACAAAAATCAATTGTGTTTCTATGCACTAGTAATGAATATTTTGAAAATGAAATTAGGAAAACAATTTCGTTCTTTTTTTTTAAAGATTTTATTTATTTATTTGACAGAGAGAGAGACAGTGAGAAAGGGAACACAAGCAGGGGGAGTGGGAGAAGGAGAAGCAGGCTTCCCACTGAGCAGGGAGCCCAATGCGGGGCTTGATCCCGGACCCTGGGATCATGACCTGAGCTGAAGGCAGACGCTTAACCGACTGAGCCACCCAGGCACTCCAACAATTTCATTCTTAATAGCATAAAAAAGAATAAAATATTTAGGAATAAAATTTAACAAAAGAAGTACAAGACTTATATGCTAAAAAACTACCAAACCTCACTTTGAAAGAAATTAAGGAAGAGCTAAATATTTGGAAAGACATGCCATATTCATGGATTGGAAGACAATAAATATTGTTCAAACCGCAACACTTCCCCAGATGGCCTACAGATTCAACCAATCCCATTCAGAATCCCAGCTCCCCCCCGTTTTTTTTTTAATTAATTTACAAGCTGATCCTAAAATTTAAGCAGAAATGCAAGGGACTCAAAATAGCCAAATGATATTAAAAAGGAACAAAGTTGGAGCACTCACATTTCCCAATTTGAAACTTAGTATAAAGTACATTGATCAAGACTGTGGTTCTGGTATAAGGATAGACAATTAGATCAATGGAATAGAACTGAAATTCCAGAAATAAATACTCACATGTACAGTCAAATGATTTTTGGCGAGATTACCAAGATGGTTCAATGCAGCAAAGAAGAATCTTCTCAAAAAATGGTCCTAGGACTACTGGAAATACCTATGCAAGAATGAAGTTGGACCCCTCCCCCACAACATATCCAAAAATTAACTCAAGATGGATCATGGACCTAAAGGTAAGAGATCAAATCGCAAAACTGAATTAGACAATGGTTTCCTGGATATGACACCAAAAACCAGAAACCAAAACAAAAGGAAAATACAGGTAAATTGGACTTTATTAAAATTAAAAAAAAAAAGCTTTTATGCTTCAAAAATCACCATCAAGAAAGTGAAAACACAACCCACAGAATGGAAGAAAATATTTTCAAATCATATATAAGGGACTTATATCCAGAATATACAAAGTATTCTTACAACTGAACAATAGAAAGACTAAGAATCCAATTAAAAAGGAGCAGAGGGTTTAAATGGGCATTTCTCTAAAGAAGATAAACAAATAGCCAATAAGCCCATGGAAAGATAGTCAATATCATTAGTCTTTAGTAAATACAAATCAAAACCACTTCCTACCCACTAGTATAGCTAAAATATAAAAAGGTCGAAAATAATATGTGTTGGTAAGGATGTTGAGAAATTGGAATCCTTGTACATAGTAGAATCGTGAAATGGTACAGCCCCTTTGGGAAACAATTTGGCAGTTTCTCAAAATGTTAAACATAGAGTTACCATAAGAACCAGCATGCTTACATGTATACCCAGAAGAATGGAAAACCTGTCCACACAAAAACTTCAGGAATATTCTTAGCAGCATTAATCATAATAGTCAAAAAGTGAAAGCAAACCAGATGTCCATCATGGATGACTGGATAAACAAAATGTGGTATATCCATACAATGGAATATTATCACAAAAAGGAATAAAGGGTTAATACATGTTGCAACATAGATGCAAATGTCGTATGAAAGGAAAGAAGCCACACGCATATGTCCCATATTGTATGATTCCATTTATATGAAATATCCATAGTGGGCAAATGCATAAAGACAGATATTAGATTCATGGCTGATAAAGGTGGGGAGGGGGGGAGACGGTGAGTGATGAAAATGGTCTGAAATCATAGAGGTGATGATGGCACAACTCTGTGAATATACTAAAAACCACTGAACTGTAGACTTTAAAAGGGTACATTTTTTATTATTCTATTTTATTTTTTTTAAAGGTACATTTTAAAAAAAGATTTATTTATTTATTTTAGAGAGAAAGGGGGGGGAGGGGCAGAAGGAGAGGGAGAGAGTCTCAAACAGACTGAGCACGGACCCTGACGTGGGGCTTGATCCCAGGACCCTGAGATCATGACCTGAGCGGAAACCAAGAGTCGGGTGTTTAACTGACAGCGCTACCTAGGCGCCCCTAAAAGGGGTACATTTAAGGTATACAAATTATATCTCAGTATTACTGTCATACAAAATACTAATATGTTTTATAAAATTAACTTCTATAAGAAAAAAGATCAATGTCTTATTAGGTAAATTTCTATAAGATAAAATAACTGTGGCAGGGATTCAGAATCGTCCCCCAATATCCAATTTCCTCCTATCTGTGGTCCTAAAGCCATTTAACTGGACTGTGTTTCCCAGCTGTCCTTTCAAGTAGGTGTAGCCATTTGGCTAACTTCTGGCCTATAGTCTCAGAATGAACGTTTTGTGAAACTGTTCTTCTTGTGTCCTTAAAAGGAAGCTGCTGGCCCTCTACTTCACCCTTCCCATTTTAGGCAGGCTGAAATGCGGACATGGGGGTGGTGAACCATCTTTAAATGGCTGGCAAAAAGCAACACCCTAGGGCATGATGGAAAAGAAAATGGAAGGAAGCTGGGTTGCTGGGCCATCTTGAGGACCAGAACTTTCTGAATCACTCTGATGTGGAAGACAAATAAACTCTACCACATATTGGCCTTTGTTATTCTGGGCACTAAAGGCAGTCAAACCGATCTTCTAATTCATATAATAACTCTTTGGGCTGAGAGCACGGTAATTTCTGTTTAAGCCTTTTTTTTCTTTCCGTGGATCTATGCTTAAATGGTTTCAAATGAACAACTCTGAGGGCACAAGGATAAACAAGGCACAGTCCTTTTCCTCTGAGAGTTCAAAGTATAGTGGAAGAATTTGTGCATGAATAGCTAATGTAAAATGCAACAGATATAAAAGCAGAGATTTGAGTAGAGGTTTGTGGAACTACATATGAAATTGTGACTGGGGACACTTGGGTGGCTCATTCAGTTAAGCAACTGATTCTTGATTTTGGCTCATGATCTTAGTCTTGAGATCCACAGGGAGTCTGCTTGAGATTCTGTCTCTTCCTCTCCCTGTGCTGTTGTCCCCAACCCCCACTCCTGCCAAGCGCACATGCACCCATGTGCACTCTCTCTCTAAAAAGAAAAAAAAAAAGAAATTGTGACTGGAGGAAGCTGGAGAGAATGAGCAGGCATGAGTTGGAAAACCCATTTGCAAGTGGATGAAGGTAACACAATTTTTTCATTCCATTTCATATGCTCTTATGTAATGTGGTTTTGTATCTGGATAATCAGAGTTACTACTCTTTTCAAGACCTTTTTATTTTGAAAGAATCTAAGAGCTATAGAATTCAAAGATAGTATAGAGAATTCCTCTACACCCTTCACCCAGCTTGCCTTAATGTTAACCCTATACATGATCCTAATATTGATACTAACCCTGATACTAAGAAAGTAACTAAAGGGGTGTGTGTGTGTGTGTGGGTGTGTGTGTATAAAATAAATATAATACTATTAACTAAACTCCAGACTTCATCAGATTTCCCCAGTTTTTCCTGTAATATATGCATTTTTTTTCTATTCTAGGCTCCAGTCCAGGATCCAATATCACACTTGGTCTTTAACTTGAAATTCTCCTTAGCCCGATTTACATTAACGGGCTATTCACAGAGTATCTGTCCAGTCCACCTGAAATCAAGAAGACTGGAATGGGAGCTATAACACACTGGTTGAGGCTCAGATCAGTCATTAATGAAACCCTAGGCCTGTCAAGTGGATGGTTGTGGGGATAAAACATGAAAGCACTCTGAAAATCATAAACTGATTATTCTCCAGCGAGATCATTTATTCATTCATCAGTCACTCAGAAAACCTTTCCTGAGTGCCAGTCATATCTTAGACTCTGCATTAGGCACAGAGGCCAGAGAACCCATGACTCCCATTCCTCTCTTGCCGGAGCTTCTAATCTCATAAGGCTGATCCTTAAGTATTTATTGAATGCCTACCACGGGTCCTATGCTACTAATTATTAACTTTCCGGGAGAGCACTCGGTTGGAACATTCCATTGCGGGCTTGAAAGGGTTAACGTGTTGCAAACACCTCAGTGGGGCCTGGGGAGTCTCTCCCTTGGTGAAGGCTGCAGATGCATTAGGGCTCAAGTCCGTATTTTCTTTTCCTCTCTGTTTATGTCTCTGTTTTCTGTAAAGTCTCCTAAACTGCAAGTAGTATCTACCAAGTTCTCTGACAATGCTATAAATTTCATTAAGAAGATGAAGCCTTATGGGGCAATTAACTCCAAAAGTGGTACAAAGTAATAGCAAGGAGATACTGGCCCGTAGTACTCAGCACTTAGCTCTGAAACTGAGATAAGCCCTATCAGGTCGGGGTTGTGTTTAATGTTCGCTGCCGCTTCCATACCGCAGCTACAACCTAGCGGTCACCGTGTTAACACTCCCCAATATCTATTACAATTAGTTTTTGATTAAGAGGCCTTACATGGCTTTTGAAACCTTTTATGTTGTGTCAAATGGCCGGTGATGGAGTGACATGCGCAGACACCTCCCAGTAACAGAGCATCTTGTAAAAGGTTTCAAGTGAACTATTTTATCATCCTAATGGAAACCAGATGACTCTAACTCCCCCCTGTAATTTCAACTATTTACTGAAGAGTCCTTGTTTTGAATTACTTAAAAGATTTATTCTTAAATGCCTACCTCACGCATTAAGAATCGCTCATAACGGAGCCGTTTGGAATTTGGGAAAGGCTTTTAAAGGTGACTGGGGCAATTTTCACAGAAAATTTATTTTATTTTATTTTATGTTTTCTTTTGATTTTTAAAGGAGGAAATACCTCTGTCTTTTTCTAGTATTTAATTATTATTTTAATTATTGTGTGGGAGGCCTCTTTCTGTGGAGTTATGCTTTCTCTTGCTGGGGTTTTTAGGCAATAGTCTTAGTTTATTTTTTAAGAAAGAGGTCACTGGTATTTCGTCAGGAGAAAAAAAAAACCCAACTTTGTTTAGTTATGTAAGATTTAATTCTGCACGAGCACAAAATACATGTTATTTTTATAAAGGTATAGGAGATCAAAGAAAGTAGAATTATTTAAAAAACTTTTATGAGCTATAAATATACTTGTAAATTTAATGAAAATAGTATTTAAATAAGACATATGAATGTGAAACATATCAGCGTTTTTCCTGACTGTCTTTTTTACAGTCTTTGTGGTGTTGGCCACGTACTTCCCTTTGAACCTGTTGGTTGGACTAGATGCGCCCTGAGTTTTCACTCACCTCTAGAAGTCATTGGCTCTGTGACATCCGATGTGCTGGAGACTCTTAGCTCCTGGAGCACAGAAGCCTCATCATGGGGAAGCAGTGTGGTGTACTGTGTTCGAGCCCTGTTGACAACTGTGTACCCTTCAGTGTGGGGATCCAGCTCATCGAGACTCAGATTTTCCCGCATGTAAAATAAGGACAGTGTTCTCTGCTTCACTTACAAGTGTAATTATAATTTGGTTACAATTAAAAAGTAAAATCAGGTGTATAGAGCGTCCCGTAAATGGTAGCCTCTCAATAATTTCTATTTTCCTTTTTTGCTTTCATATTCTGTCTTGTTGAATATTGTCTAGTACAGTTTGAATAAATGAAATTACCATAATGTTTGTCACTTACATTATGCTATTTTAAGCATTTAGTGAGAACTTGCTAAGTGCTGGGTGTCCTACTAAGCCTGAAAATCCTGAGATTAGAGACAGAATCCTTGTTCACGTGCAGAGTGGGCGGTAGACAATACATAGAGAATTATTTATTTATTGATTGATTGATTTATAAAGATTTATTTATTTATTTTAGAGAGTGCGTGCACAAATGTGCAAGCATGTGCAAGCGGGGCAGGGAGGGGCAGAGGGAGAGAGAGAGAGACTCTCAAGCCAACTCCCTATGCTCATGACCTGAGCCAAAACCAAGAGTTGGATGCTTAACCGACTGAACCACCCAGGCACCCCAATAGGGAATTTTAATAGTGTCAGATAGAGATGTGTGGAGGATAGTCAACTGCCCAGTCCAGATTCCAGTTGGGGCTTTATCATTTGTAGGGTGAATCTTTTCCTACATGGTCCCATACGACATTCCAGATAGTCTTCTCAACCACCCGCTGAGCCAAGCAGGGCAGACGTTATCAGCTCCATTTTACAGATGAGGAAGCTGAAGAACTGAACTTTTGGATCTTTTATTATTGTGATTGATAAGATGCTTAAGATCCTTCAAAATAAATCTTGCTATCATCGGTGTCATTGAAGTGAACACATGTAAAGATTTAGACCAAGAAAGAAAGCTGTAACAGGTTCATTTATGAATATTTTACTTATCAGAGTCTTTTTTCTAAGTGTTATTGCTCTGGGGTCGGTTCATTCCATTCCTCTATACATTCATTCTACACGAATGTGTTGCTTTCCAAGTACAGGGCTAGGTGGTGGAGGTTCCAAGATTGAATTTAGTAGCCTCTGCCTTCCTCGAAGAGTTCATGGCCATGGCCATGTGGGGCTTTAAATCCACCTATGGTACTCGTGGTTGTAGAGCAGAGGTGGGTGCTAAGACAGAGGTTGACAGAGGTGCTTTAGGGAACACGGCGGAGAGGCATCCTGGACAGAGGAGAGGGGTTAGGTGAGGTTTTCTGGAAGAGAAGACACTTGAACTTAGCTGAATTTTATGGGACAAATAAGCAATGGCCTGTGTCAAAAGTGAGGGTGATGTGGCTATGGCTTTAGGCTAAGAGAGGATAGGAGAGGTGAGAAACCATGGCTTATAGGGTCAACTGTCAATGGTGAAGAGAAACCATGGTGGGCATGGGGCTGTGGTCAAGTAGGGAGGGACCAGACCCTGACGCCAGTAGACCGACACCTGTCTTTCCACAACATGTTCAGAAACAAGGTCCCAGCCTCTGTCATTTATATGAAAGGCTAACTCACATTTAACTAATAAACATGCCCTGTACCTTATTTTCTTTCCACTTTTTCTCAAACCTGTCTCGTTTGCTGCTTTTGGCAAGTCTGGTTTTATAGTCAACCTTAGCAATTGGTTGGAGGCTGTTATTAGTATAACCAACCTTAAATAATTTGATTTTCAGGTTGGGTACGTCACAATATCTCCTGTGGGCTTGATAGCCAAACTACACATTTATTTAAAAATTGGTTTCTTCACATTATATTTGAGAGTAGTGCTACTCACTCATCTGTAAACCATTAGGCCACATATAGAAAAGTATCTCATTTGGCTTTTATTCACAGAGTTCTGAGAATAAGGCTTAGGTCCTTACAGATATTCCAGTTCTCTATTAAGTCTATTGTCTTATTTTATTAGTTTTCTTTAAAAAAATATTTTTATATAGAACAATGTGTTTGAAGGAGAAGAGAGACTGTAATATATTTTAAAGGTACATCCAGACCCTCTTCCTCCTCTGTAAATGTTCAGGGATTTTTGTTTGTTTATTTATTTATTTTAAATTTAGACAAGGGATTTAAAGTGGGCCAGTATGGTCTGCAGTAAATTGGTATTGTCTGGCCTGAAGAGGGTTTCAGTGAGTTGTCAACGTTTAAAAGTCCAGAAATCTAGAAATTTCACATGAAATCTGGCTTCCTTAAAAAATTTAAAAAAACGTGGGGCGCCTGGGTGGCTCAGTCGGTTAAACGTCCGACTCTTGGTTTTGGCTCAGGTTCTGATCTCAGGGTCATGAGATTGAGCCCTGCGTTGGGCTCTGTGCTCAGCACGGAGTCTGCTTAAGACTTTTTCTCTCCCTCGCTCTTCCTCTCCCTCTGCCCCTCCTTGCTGCTCTCTCTCTCTCTCTCCTCTCTAATAAATAAATAAATCTTTAAAAAATTTAAAAAAATTGATGCCATGGACTCAAAGGATAGCACTCTGTGGGGCTCAGGTGCATTCATTCCCAAGGTCCTGGGGGTTCATCTCACTCACCAAGCCTCACTGTCTGTCCCCCTGACCCCCCACGCCTTTGCCTTCATAATTATAGCTCTCACTTGGCATTTCCCAATTAAAAAAACAAAAGTGAAACTTATGTCCACACCAAAGACTACACATGAATGTTAATAGCAACGAGTAAAGAGATCAGTGGCTGTTGGAGGGATGGATGAATAGGCAGAGCACAGAGGATTTGTAGGGCAGTGAAAATACTCTATATGATACTATAAAGATGGATACATATCATCACATAATTCCCCAACCCAAAGAATGTGCAAGACCAAGAGTGAACCCAAATGTAAAAACCATAAACTCTGGGTGACAATTGTCAATGTAGGTTCATCAGCTGTAACAAATGTACCACTCCGGTGGGGGATACATGCAGAGGTGTATGGAAATCTCTATGCCCTCCTCTTATTTTTGCTGTGAACCTTAAAAAAAAAGGCCTTACCCCCCCCAAATAGGGGAAAATGCCAATCAGCAGATGCAAAATTTAACCCCCTCCATTCAGAAGTTTTAATAGAACATATGGGCATAATAACTGAGAGAGCTAATACTTTTAGAGAGCCCTTATAGGTTAGTGAGAAAGTAAATTGCTTGATCAATTTTATAGACTGCCACAACAGGAAAACAAGGGAACAGTAAGTGATAGGTTGAGTATAACTTTTCAAGTAAATTTTTCACCCAGAAATTTTCTTCATGATCCTGCCTCTTATTGTGACCATCTCAAAACTGTTTTTGGGGTGTGAATCTGAGAAATGGAAACAGGGAACGGTAAGTTTTCACTCTCTAGCGACCAGAAATCCCCACTGGGTTTTTCTCCTTCTGGGGGGTTTTCCTTGGCACCTACTTTCCCGAGCTTGGTTGAAAGTGCTAAGTTTTCCTGGTGTTAATTATTAATGTGACCTGTTTATGTTCCAGTTATCCGGCTAACCATTAATATCTGTTTACTCATTGATGACCTTTGCAATTTTGTACCTCTCCCTTGGTTGTAAATGTCAACCCCCCCCTTTTTTTTTTCATATGTGCCATGTTCTCTTCCTACCTACTGGCTATCTCCAGCAACTCTTTCCCAGAGTAAAATAGTACGGGCAACACAAATGTGATCCTCACGTCTATGAAAGAAAAGACAAGCATTTTTGTGTTCAGAGAACTAAGACACAGAACATTCCTTTTTGGACTGAGCGAGAAATATCCACAAATGGCACGTGCAAAGATCTCTGGTCCTGGGGGATGGAAGGGTGGCCGTGGAGGGGGATGGGGGGTGGGGACAAAAATTGACACGAAAAAAAGTTATTTTGCTTCAGTGGAGAGAAAACCAAGGAAGGGACTCTGAACCAGTCCTGGGGAACGGAGCCCGATTTTCTTTCTTTCTTTCTTTCTTTCTTTCTTTCTTTCTTTCTTTCTTTCTTTCTTTCTTTCTTTCTTTCTTTCTTTCCTTCTTTCTTTCTTTCTCTTTCTTTTTTTTTCAAAATGTCAGTATAAGCACTTGCCCCTTCAAGCAAGCCTGCAGGATTTATCTCTAGTTCCCCAATCAGTCTACATTAACCCCAACACTAGCAAGACATTACCATTCGCTCACTTGTAATGGCTAAAGCCGAGATTAAGCAATGCGGCTGGATTAGGGCTGCAACTGGTGACCTTAATTTTACCCATCATTGGAGCCTGTGTATATTTGACTCGTCTTAATTGCATTTACCTAATTTAAACAGACAATAGCAGCCCACGAAAATTTTTTTAGCCCCAAATAATCAGAAAAGGAAGAGGAGTGATTTTTTTAGACATGAAGCACAGAGCAGCCTAGCTCTGGCCGCCTCCGGGATAACAAAAAGCCGCTGTTTTCCTTTGCTTTGCTCCATTAACATACCAGCACAGGGGAGGACCCGTTGAAATATTATTATCTTTGCATAACAATACAATTTTAAATTCTCACGGCACTTCTTTCTTGAAATGTTTTAAAATATTAATATCATCCCGGCCATAAATAACCATTATGGCATTCATAGAGATTAAAGTTTCGAGATATGCCCTGGGTGTACATTCACATTTTCACGTTCATTGAGTTCTTTTTTTTTTTTTTTTTTTTTTTTTAAAGATTTTATTTATTTATTTGACAGAGAGAGACACAGTGAGAGAGGGAACACAAGCAAGGGGGAGTGGGAGAGGGAGAAGCAGGCTTCCCGCGGAGCGGAGAGCCCGATATGGGACTCGATCCCAGGACCCTGGGACCATGACCTGAGCCAAAGGCAGTTGCTTAACAACTGAGCCACCCAGGCGCCCACGTTCATTGAGTTCTAACTTCAGTAAAATTAGTTTTTTTTAGATACAGCCCTGAACACTCGCTGTGATTGTCACTTCGTGTTGAATTTATCATACAGAGTTGAAGGCGGAAGACTGGGGAGCGATCTGTCACAACCGATTGTATTCGTAATCTTCGCGGGTCCGGATGGGGGCGGGGGAGAAGATAAGCATTCTAGAACGCTCCTCTTCATCGCCGAGACCATTCATTTGGCTCCAGCTGCCGCCGGGCCGGTGAGGGGATTTGCGTAGACTGCGTCATGTGTTTTCTTCAAGCCTGCCTTGGTGTACGTTATGCACACAAACGCCTCTCAGGTTTTCTTGGCTAAATGATAACTCAGCTTGTCTTTCCCAGTGAGTTCAGTAATAAATAGATATACGGGCTAGACGTGGGGTGTTCTGACTTAGAGTCCCTAGTGTCCTAGAACAGACACATGGACGCAATCTTTGCGCCGGCTACAAAACACAGACCAGGGAAACACAGGGACCAGGCTTTTATGCTAAGTTTACAATGACAGGAGCTGAAAAGCAATTCAAAGTCAAGGTTAGGATTGCAACTTCATGTCGGTCCGCTGCATCTAGGGGGGAGAAAAATGGTCCAAAAGCACATCATTTTCCTTGAAGACTGAGTGGCTATTAGGGGAATTTGAAATTATAGGTAAAGTAGAACAGTTGAGTTCATTCTCGAGCTCCTTGAATGTGAAGGTTTTGCTCTGGGGACTAAGCAGCGTATTTTCCCAAGACTGTGACTCAGTGCTGTATATTTTCCCTCCGATGTGCGAAGCAGGCATTTCTACACAACCTCTGGATTCTGGAAGTCGACTACCCTTATTAGCCTACAGATCTCTATCTGGGTATCAAAAATCAGAGGCTTTGAACTTTGCCAATCAGAATCGCACATTTACATTTCCTCTCCATGTCACATGGTCAACAAGCTTAATTGACACGTGGAAAGTTTCCTTTACACATCTTATTCAAGGCAACACTGGAAATTTGGGTTTATGGAATGCGCCGGCAGCGCTGAGCTGTCTTGGCTTCTCCCCTGTTGGCTTGGTCCGTGGCCCAGTATGATGCAAGCCATGCAGAGCTCAGAACTCGAATTAGCTGCTGGAGCAGTATTGGGAGTGTCCTTGGGCCCTTGAGCTTTTCACAGGGCTGGAAGGGGGGAGTGGGGAGGTTCCCAGCTCACTTCCCACTGTGAGGCAGAGGTTACCATTGTTTGGAAAGACTCGGGCCATTAACTTCTGCAGGAAACCTGCCCTCATTCCCACCCTGCAGTCTCTTTAGGGGCCCTTGCCCTGGGCCCCCATGGGGATCCTGGGATTATCCCATTCATAGCATTTACCACATCTCACCGAAAGACCCCCTCATGTGTCTCTTCTCCAACTAGACCTCGGTGCCCAGCACAGTGTGTGACATACAGAGATGCTCACTAGAAGCAACCAGGGCATCTGGGTAGGCTGTAGGACTCAGCAGGACTAGCCACTGGAATGGTAATAATAATTAATAATAATAATCTTCTAATTATTGCCCAGCTACTCAAAGGCTGCAACTGCTGAGCTGGGGGATTTTCTTTGTCTTGAGTTTACAGAGGAGAGACAGACTTGGCACGGTCAAGTGTGGTCCACAGGATAAGTTAGGAAGCAGGACAACTGAAGGGGATGAACTTAAATCCCGGTTGACTTCTATTTGACTCTATATTCTCACCACACGCACCTCGGCTTGATCTGAATAAAGACAGTATTTCCATCATCAAAGTTTAGTCCGGCAGGATTCACAGTGCCAGTGATGTCCAGAAAGAGGCTCCTTGTTCAAAAAGAAGCAGGTCCGGGCCTTGCCTCTGTCCCCCTTCTACTGGCTCTCAGATTACCTGCTATTTTCATTTAGGTTTTGGTCTCTGCAGCATTTCATTCTTAACATTTTACAATACGTTGGTGGCCTCTATTTTTTTTTTTTTTTTTTTTTTTTTTTTTTGGTGGTGGCCTCTTTTAATATTTCTACCTGAATTAGACTCCTGGTTTCACCACGTCTAGCTGTGCAATCTTGGACAAGTTGCTCGCCCTCTTTGGGCCGTCCTTTCCTCATCTGTGATCCGTGTGCATGGGGTTGTCTTGGGAAGCAACTGTCCTAATACTTGTAAGGATTCCCAGAACAGTCTGAGAGGGCAAGCAGACGTGAGAGACCATGATTTATCGTTTTCCTCTATCCCTGTCTCCTCTGGGTGCCGCTGTCCCGGACTGCACGAGCCTTCATTCCTTCTGTGGCTCTGCACACAGAAGGGGTGCGTTGAGGGTGCAGGGAACAGTGGTTGGAATGTTTGCTGAGCCTGGTGGCCTGCTCCTGGTCCTAGCATCTAGGTAAAGCCATTTCCTAGTGGTCCAGCCCCTTCCCCAGGGAGCACCTACAGATGGGCGCCAAGGTCCTGCTAGGAACTTGGTCTTCTGGCTTTTGCCCCCTTCCCTGCTATCAACATCTCTCTCCCTTTCCCTTCCTCCCTCTCGTTCTGCTCTCAAAGTTCCCAAGCTTCTCCCCTCTTCCTCCCGCTTGGCATGATCTCCTCCCAGAGCGTGGGGGCTTTGGGGAAACAAAAGCCAGGTGTCTTGGCTTTGGCCTCTCAACACAAACCATCCCCCTGGGGCAGGAGCACAGAAAGGCCTGGCTTCCTTTGTAGAGCAGAGAGCCGGCAAACGCCGAGATAAAAACACAAATTAATATATCAGTAAATTATCCTGCCACGCTGACATACTCTCTAATCAGGAGGACAGGGAAAACACGGGGAGGATGCCAGCAAAGAATCTGGAGGAGGAGGGAGGAGTCACAGAGACAAGGGCTGGAGGAGGAGCAGACCTTTGGGGAGGCTTCAAAGCCTGAACCCTTCCCCCGAGATTTCACCCAGTGTGTGGGGAGCGGCGGCCCGCTGCCAGGGGAGGGACGGGCAGAGAGGCAAGACAGAAGGAAATGAAGACTAAAAGGACCCTAAGAAGAAAAAGCCAGGGCAGGAAAGGCAGGTGATGACGAATAACCGAGAGGCGCGCATTACCGAGGGCTTACCATGGGCCAGGCACTGCTGGTGCTGGGCCCAGGCGCTGTCTCACTGGAGTATCGGCATCCCAGCCGCCTCCCGTACCGCACATGCTCGCTATTATCCCCATTTGAAAGATGAGAACACTGAGGGGGACATAAATAAAGCTGAGCAGACATTCCCAATTTCCCACCTCTAGTCAGTGATGGGACCGGGTTTTCAGCCAGAGAATCTGTGGCTGCACTTAAACCCCTTTGCCCTCAGGCTCCCCACTGACAAATCCTTGTTTTGAACAAACATTGGTGCTGGAAAATAATTTCATCTCGGTGGGGGACTTTGGTGGTCCTAAGTGGAGAAGGAGCAGATACCTGTTAGGCCAAGAAGACATGAAGAATAGAAAAGAAAGGGGCACCTGGGTGGCTCAGTCAGTTAAGCTCAGTCCTAACCTGCCTTTAGCTCAGGTCATGATCCCAGGATCCTGGGATCGAGTCCCACATCAGGCTCCCTGTTCAGCAGGGAGTCTGCTTCTCCCTCTGCCTGCCACTTCCCCCGCTTGTGCTCTCTCTCTCTCTCAAAGAAGTAAATAAAATCTTAAAAAAAAGAGAGAGAGAAAAAGAATAGAAAAGAAAATGAGCCTCTACTCCCAGAACTTCAAAGCAAAGGAATAAAGCAATCACATCTTACAACCGACAAAGAGTTTCCGTAAACATGGCCTCGTTGGCTCTACCCAACCCTGTCGGATAGACCAGGCCCTGAGTACTATTGCCATTTTATAGATTTGGAAACTGAGGGTGAAGGAAATTGAATAAGAGGCAGAGCTCAAGACTGAACACAGATCTATTGGCTTGAAATTCAGTGTCGACAGGATGGTGCGCTATCTGTCAAGGTGTCCCCCAGCCCCATACTCAGAGGCTGGCAAGAGAAGGGGAGGAATGGAATCTTCCTTGACCCCATGCAGACTGCTGGGTTCACTCACAGGGGCAATGCACGTTCAAGATCAGATGGTGGGGATTGTATGGGTGGAAAGGGAATGGAGACTTTCAGGGGGTCTCAGTTTCAAGCTTTTTTTTTTTTAAAGATTTTATTTATTTATTTGACAGAGAGATAGCGAGAGCAGGAACACAAGCAGGGGGAGTGGGAGAGGGAGAAGCAGGCTTCCTGCCAAGCAGGGAGCCCGATGTGGGACTCGATCCCAGGACCCTGGGATCATGACCCGAGCCGAAGGCAGACGCTTAACGACTGAGCCACCCAGGCGCCCAGTTTCAAGCTTTTGATTCAGAGGGGACAGAGTGGGGATTCAAGATACAAAGTCAAGGTGGTGGAGGAGAGCAAGAGCAACCAAAAAGGCACAAAATCACGGGACGAAGAGGGAAGGCAGGTGGGGCCGAAGAGTGGCTTCTGAGCGTAGAATGCTGGGCATGCAGTTTGGAGAAGAAAAAGATGGGAAAACAAAGTAGGCAGCACAAAGGGAAGGAAGTGGAGAAGAAAGTGAACATGTGGACGATTTGGAAGTTGTCCTCAGGAGCTAGAAATGTTGCCTGGAATTTGTACAAAACAGATTGCTGTGTTAAGGGAATATCAAGTGTGGGGGCAGGAGAGGAAACACCTGTGTAAAGAATGGTGTGGGAGAATCAAGGCCACACCTAGACCAGAAAATGCGGGCAGACCAGTGGACATCATTATGATGAGAATAGAAAATAGCATCGCTAAGTTTTGGCCAAAATAAAAGAAAAAAAAAAAGGCAGGCAATGGGAAAAGGAAGGACAAAACCAAACCAAACAAAACCAACGTTCTTTTCAGAAGTTGCTAGAATCATAACAGAAATGTTTCAGCCTGAACTATTAGACCAACATTTCCTGAACGTGGCTATAACAGCCCCTCCTTGTTTTTTTCTGTTTGTTTGTTTTGTTTTTTGTTTTTATTCTTAAAGACCCTCTTTCACATCTTGTGGAGCTCTTCTTTTATTGGTAGTATTAAGGTAAGCCTCTTTTGCCCATAAATTCACCCTCCCGAATTATAGCAGGTTTTGAGTTTTCAATCGTGGCTAATAATTCTTCCCATTTTTGCTGCTTTCATGGTGCCCGCCTATGTATGACATCTGTTAAGGTAGGGGCTGGAAATCCAGGCTTGTCAGCATTGTCCCTGTGTATCTATCACAGGATGGTGGGTGTTGGCTTCAGGGAACCTTCCAGGAACTTCTGCATGAGCCTGGGGCCCTGATGCTCTCACAGCTACTTTGACTGCCCTCGGATTTTTCTTGCTTACTTCCCTGGTTCTTAGCTTCCATTCAGAAAGCAGAATTTTCCAGCTAATTGGCCTCTAAATAGTTGAAGCATGATTGTGTTATTGCTACTAATATTGGCATTGCATAAAAGCAACAGAATCAGCCTGCAGATTACACACTGCCAAGGCCCTTTAAAGAAACAGTTAATCCAGAGATTAGGCTGCATATTTTGAGGACTTTTTCAAATTTTTTATCATGCGCACATGCTCATCTGATGCTTGTAACAGTGGCGAGCGTATTGTTTGTCAAATGATAGTGAACCGTAGTGTGAGGAATACATGCCAACCTACCGGTGAGGTTATGAAGGCCAGGAATTCGGCCATGATCAAACACATTCCTCTTCTTTCTAGAACTCCGCGAGGCAAGAGTGTAAACTCACTGGTGGGATTGACGTTGTTTCCACAAATGGATTCGTTGGAGGCATCGCATTGGGGATGTTCTGGGGCCTTTCATTTTGTGCATCTTTTTCGAACAAACTACAGACCCGGAATTTACACGATGCAGAAATTAAGGTTGACCTTAATGACCTTAAGGTTGTGAGGTCAGTTGTTGCTTTGTCCCATATCTTATCATCCGTCCATTCTTCTATCTGATCATGCTGTCCTGTTGATGTTTTCATGTTGATTTCTGGATACATTTCAAAATAAGTTGCAGGTGTTTATACCCTTCCCCACCAACCACTTCAGCATGTAGATCATTAAGTAGAGTTCAATATTTGTTGACAGGATTTTGTTTTTGAGACAGATCCAGTGCCATGTACAAATTGTAAGTGCATCTTTAGATTTATTTTGGCAAACGTATGCAACTTTGTAACCCAGATGACGGTCAAAATCTGGAACATTTCCATCATTCCAGAGAGTTCCCTCATGCCCATCCCAGCCAATCCCTGCCCCATTCTCCCATAGACACCTGGGATTCTCATGTTTGTTTTGTTTTTTTCACCATAGATTAGTTTTGTCTGTTTTAGACTTTGATATACATGCCATCATGCCATCAAAACACTTTAGGTAAGGCTTTTTCACTCGGCATAAAGATTTGGAGATTGATCCATGTCATTGGGTATCTGGGTAGTATATTCCTTTTTACTGCTGAGTACTAGTCCATTGTATGAATATTAGCACTGGGTGCTATTTTAAGAAGGATAAAATATGTAGTATCTGAGAAAGTCCAGGGAAGAGTTTCTAAGATAATGAGAGGTTAGAGGAGGGAAGTGGATTTGAGATATTTACCATAAAATAAAGGAGCACATTTAAGAAAGGACATGAGAACTCCCTTCAAATATCTAACATAGGGGTCAGCAAATGTTTTTGGTAACAGGCCAGACAGTAAATATTTCATACTTTGTTGGGCCATATGGTTTTTGTTATAACTACTTAATTCTGACCTTCCAGTAGAAAGCAGCCACACACAGTGTGTAAACGAAGAAATGTGGCTGTGTTCCAATAAAACTTTATTTGTGGACACTGACTTGGATTTCATATATTTTCATGTGTCATGAAGTATTAATCTTTTTTCGATTTTTTTCAACCATACGAATATTGGAAATCCATTCTTAGCTCACAGCCCATACAAAAACAGGCCATAGTTTACCACCCCCTGACAGAAACACTGTCAAACTGAAGAAGGAATAATTATGACTCTGTTTAAGGCTAGCGGGCAATACTAAGACTGAGAGAGGCAGATTTGGCTCAGAGAACTAAAGATCTTTCTATTAAGTTGTGTTGAAATGTACTCTATGTCCTCCCCCGTCTCTCTTCCCTGTCCCCACTGGTGCCATAGGGCTAAAGGGACAGGCTCCAGACCCAGTTTCTTCGTTCAATTCCCCAGCTCCTCTCTGTCCAGCTGTGTGACCCAGTGCAAGTTATTTAACCCCTTCCTGTTTCCATTGATCCATATATAATGTTAGAGGCATTGTAAAGACTTAGGAAGTTAGTATATTACAAGTCCGAAGAACAGTGCGGATTTACAATCAGTACTCCATATACTTAGTACAGTGTCTGGTATGTGTGAAGTAAGTGTCATGATCATAATAATTATCATCCTTATATTATTGTTCTGTTATTACCCCTGAGAGGCTGGGTAGACATGTATGAGAATTTTGTTGAAGGAATTCCTACGTTTCATGGTAGGCTGAACTAATAGATGCTTTGATGCTTTCCAGTTTTAACAATCAGTGTTCTCTTCAATTTAGTGCCCGAGGCCTCAACGCTGAGACTCAACTGCTGTTGAAATCCAAGAAGACAGACACAGCACAATATTTTAATCATTCATGTTAGCTAGCCTACACAATAAGGTGAAAGAGTATTTTGTTTCTATTTGATCTTTCCCAGTCTTGGATCTTGGACTTACCTCTCAGAGTACCTTATGAACTATAAAGACTTACGTAGGTGTTAACTGGTAGTAACGCTACTTTAATTTTTTCTCCATATGGTAGTGATGCTACTTTAATTTTTCACCACATATTTGCTTTGTGATGGGAGATGAGTTACATCAAAAGCATCAAGCAAAGACACGATTCTTCCCATGAGCTGTACTCACCTATTTGGCAATGCTGAGTACCTGGACAGCTGTGGGAGTATTGTGAGATCAGGTCTGGGTGTCGAGGGATGCTGTGTGACTGTGCCCCAGGCCACCATGATTGCTGCTGCCTGTTGGGAGGAGAGTGATAAACATAGAGTTGGCTACAGCAGACCTCCATTGGCCCCTCCTCATCTCCCAGTTATAACTCTTGTCCTATATTGTTGTCTTTGTTTACTTGCTCTCTGACATTTGTGTTTCCAAGCCTGTTTATCTTTATTGCTGTCTGTCTTGCCTTGTTTTCCTCTGTTACTGGCTGGAATGACGGTCCCCACGTCCATGGGTGGTAAACACAATATGCAGTCACAAAAGAGAACCAGAAGAGACCTGGGGGACCATTTATGGCCACATATTCACTTTCTAGATGAGAAAACCAAGGCTCAGATAAGATAGAACCTCATGAGAACCTCATGGTTTCCAGTCCAGTGCTCTTTTCATTGGGCCACATTAATCTTTGTCTAGAAGCAGGATCTGGTATGGAGTAGTGTTTGGGAGGCATGAGCCCAACATTTATGGCTGAAATGCGGAGTTTCAACACTATTTCCACATAAGGATATGCGATAACTGGAATAATAGTCTCTATTATATTGAACATTCACAGCTGACATTAATAAATATTACATATTAAAGCCTAATCCATTTTTTGGAACTCTGGGGATGCCTTTTTTGGAATCTCAAAACACGACTTCCGTTTCAATCTTTCTGTAACTCCAAAAGCTTAGTGGGAAAGAAGGGAGGTGCTGACCACAGCAATCCCCAAGCAGTTAAGGTGGAGGGGGGGAATGCAAAGCTTTCTGGTGAGTGAGGCTCCTAGCCTTTTGACAACAACAGGAATGGGGATACCCCCCTTACCTCTCCTACTTCCATATCACTTAATAAACATTTCCATAAATTTTTTGAAGCATGAAAGAATTTGAATGGACTCTTAACTATTTTCCACCTTGATCACCACACGGTTTAAAGCACAGGAAGTGCCGAGGTTGCACAAAAACAGTATCATAAGAGTTACTGATTTTAGGAATAAAGATTATCGCCTCCCTCTTAATTGACTTTCTAAACTTTTTGGATTTGGCAAGTATGGTTTCGAGGGCAAATGCATTCTGCTTTTTGTCATATAATGGAAAATGACAGACTGACATGAACGATGTTGATAATTGACCCAAATTCCTTTTTAAAAACATAGTATAGGGGCGCCTGGGTGGCTCAGTTGGTGGAGCATCCAAGTCGTGATCTCAGGGCTTGTGAGATGGAGCCCTCAAGCTCCTCAAGCTCCGCACTCAGCAGGGAGTCTGCTTGGATTCTCTCTCTCCTCCCCCCCCCCAAAATAAATAAGTAAATCTTTAATAAAAAACATAGTACATCTATGGAATTGGAAAGGCTTCTTACCCCCTTGTATAAGATACCTAAGTTAATGCCTTATTCATTTAAAGAAAAGGTCGTTTTT
Organism: Phoca vitulina; assembly: GCF_004348235.1. Lineage (NCBI taxonomy): Eukaryota > Metazoa > Chordata > Mammalia > Carnivora > Phocidae > Phoca > Phoca vitulina. The sequence goes on along the minus strand of NW_022589764.1, from coordinate 1,849,304 downwards.
GAGGAGAATATAGAATTCTGCTGTCAAACTAGTTGACAGGACAGAATTTGTTTATCCCAGTGGAGGCTTCACGATCACACATCTCCATTAGAGGTATTCAGTGCAGGGTCACAGAAGGGTCTGCAAAAGATAACCAGTGAGACATCTGTTTTTTTCTTTCCAAGTTCTGCCTGTTTCCTTCGTTGTCTTCAAAACAGCCCTAAGTAGACATGTGTATCTTGAGGTAAAAGAAAAAAAAAAAAAAAAAAAAAAATAATAATAATAATAAAAGTAAAAAAAAAGGGAATGACATAGTGTAATGAAAGTTTTCTTTTATTATCCAGTGCTCCTGCATTTTAAATACCCATCATTAGGAAAAGAAAAATGAAGCCAAGGGTCTGATAAGAAGATGTGCTGCTCAGTGGAACAATCTTCCATGTCCTCAAGACTTCTGACTCAGACGGCGAAGGCAACCGAATGAAAGAACTGAATTCCCACCGCGAAGGAAAGATGGCTTTAAAGTTGCAGCAGAAGTATATTTGTTTAGCGTGGGGAGAATCAAGGGTTTCTGGTATTTACAGCGGAAAACACAACAACCACCGGCCTAGCTTTTGGAACTGGAATGCGTGGTTAAATTGGCCCCGCTCGTCCTTAGCAACCTGAACTCAGAGGCCACATTTTTTCCTCTCTAAGGAGCAAGTCGGAACTTGAAAAGTATGTAGCATGTCGTGAAAAGGGAGTAGTGAACTTTGCTCAGGTCTGCAGCCAGGGCTGAAATCTGAACCTTCAGAGGTTTCGGGACTGGTGCATTCCCTGCCCCCTTCCTTTGAAATCCCTGTCTATCCAGTGCTTTTGCAAAATACCTTGATCTCTGGGCGGAGGAGTCCCTGCCTCTCTGAGAAAACCTGCTCTCTCCTACGTATTTTTGATGTCATTTAAAAGGAAGTCCTCAAAACAAAAACCAAACATGAAAACCCAACTTTCTAATGATCATATTTCACCTGGTTTTTATATAGGTGGGGGTCATGTAGAAAGATTCCTTTGTTTTTTTTTTTTTTACATTCATTTTGCAAGTAGCTTTCAAAATTTTTAAGATTCCCCATGGCGAGATTATCACCGGTTGGAAAGATTTCCCTTCTATGACTAAGGGAGAAAAAGATCTTGAAAAGCCCCTGCATTCAGACAGCAAGTTACTTGGTAACTTGAGCTGCGTTCGTTCCTGAAATTCTTTCACATAATTGAAGATTAATTTGATTCCCTAGATTGTTGAGGGTTGTTGACAGTGGGGGGCTGGGGTGGGTGGAAATAGATTATTCAAATCACAAAGAAGTAGGTGTGCCCTAAGTGACTGTTCCATTACTGCTCAAAAGTGTTTGCCTTCCTCAGTATTCAATTCAGACTCAGGAGCTGTAGGATCGTGCCGCCGGGAGAAAGGAGCGGGCCCTGCCAATGTGCGGAGAGCAGGTGAACCTCAGAAAAACTGAAATATTTTGTCAAGAGAGTTCTATGTATTAATGGCCCCTCCAGAATCCATTACCGCAGAAACAAGCCAACTCAAGGGCTCTGGCTTTCTCAAGTGTCTAATGTAAACAATATGAAAGTCAATAGTGGGGGACATTCCAAGATAGTATGAACACGATTGATTTATTGATGGTTGCACAATGGGAGGTTATCTTTTGTTAATTGACTTGGTAAATAAACTCCTAGGTGGCAGGGGATGGGGGAAAGTAGCTGGTGGGGGGGAAAGGTGAGGCGTCTGGGTTGCAATTTTTTCAACTTCCAGCCTGTCTTGGTAAATTCCAAATGCCATTCCCGCTGCCAACCTCAAACACAGGTTAGCTGAGTTAATTCTGCCCAGGACTCAGCCTCCGTTCCGCCCTCCCCCCCTCCGGCCCCCACCACGAGGGGAAGATGAAAAAATTTTGCATTCCTGTCAATGTTTGCTTCAGGACGGTTCAAAAGCTAGTAACACTAGACATTAAAGAAAGAGACAGAGGGAAGGAGAAAATGCACCGACTCAACTTATTTTCAAATCTAGAAACACTTGGAAGATGCAGGCACAGCATGTGCGACCCGTGTGACCTCTGAGCGGTGAGTGGTTGAACACTCACTCTGCAGCCCTTCCCCCCCCCCCCCCCCCCACAAAGACTGCTTTAATTTGGTGGCCCCCTCCTGGGAGAAAAGACAGGGAAAAAAACCACCCCCGACGTGTGCTGTATAAATTCTGGGTAATGCCCAGTATTGTACCAACTGAAGTGGCATCTCTTGGGTGAATAGGTAACATTTTAAACTTGTTTAGAGGGATTCTTTTGGCAACTTTGATTTATTTTGTATTTTTTTTTCAAAGTTTTATTTCTTTAAGTCATCTCTACACACCACGTGGGGCACGAACTCACGACACCGAGATCAAGAGTCATATGCTCTTCTCACTGAGCCGACCAGGCGCCCCCTCTTTTTGGGACTTTTAAACTTCCATCAGACATGGTTTAAAAATTAAAAATCCTCACGGTTCATTCCTTTCCATCTTCTGGAACGTTTAAGAAACATCAGCTTCTCCTTTTAAGATGGCTTTCCCTCTGTCCCCTTAAGGCTCCTTTTTTTTTTTTTTTTTTCTTTTTTAATATGGGCATTCTTCCCTGCCTGGACTTTCCCTTTCCTCTGTCCTCTGCCGGATCTCCCCGTTCCCCCAGCTACTGGCTGTATTCTCTGCAGGGGAGTCCAGAGCATGAGTCAAGGATGCATCACTTCCTGCTTGAGCTCAGTTTCCATCTCCACCTGCGAGCCTGCCCCAGCTGCCCCTTCAAGCATCTTTCTTCCTGGCTTCTCTCTTTCTGTACATAACCCCCCACCCCATCCTCCTATTATCTTTAGTCCTAAAACTTGCAGCTCAACTTCCATTTCCTGCACTTGTCCCATTCAGTAAGTTCTCAAGTCTTCTAGACCTGCTTTTTAAATTTATGTACTATGAACTTATCTAGTTTAACCCTCCTGACTGGAATAAATTGATCCAGGGATTGGCACGTAGGAGGTATTCAATTCATGTCTGTTGAATGAAGGAGTGAAAACGTGAGTAGCTTTGCCTGCTACTGTATTTTTTTCCCCATGATAATCATCTCTGATCATATTATTTCAGGGCTCAGAAACTATCAGTAACTACTTATCTCCCGAATTAAGTGTAAGCTCTTCTTTTCAAGACACCCACATCGATTTTTCCCCCGATTTCGTCTTCCACCAGGCTCCAACACATCCTATGCTCAATCCAAAATAGTACTGTTTCCCCAGTCTTCGTATCTCGCTACCTGCATGTTTGTAGCTCATCTTCATTTTCTTCAGCCAGATGTTCAACCATCTTTTCAAATTCAAGTTTTGCCAGGTTCTTAAGGTCCAACCCAAATGTCACCCCCTCCATAGAGCTATTTTTAAGTTCCGTCTGCCTCTCTCTCTCAGCCGAGTTTGATGTACTCTCCCCCTCTTGGTTCTATTCAGCCTGTGTCATAGATATTTCCATACCTGATTTATTCTCTCCTAGTAGAAGGTCACCCACTTAGGGGACAGCAGCTCAACCTTCCTTCTTTTCCTGTGTCTGCATCCTCAACACCTCCTAAGTAGTAAGTGCACAGAATTCTATCTTTGAATTACATTGGTTGTTATTTCTTTCTCGTTGTTGCGGGATTTGCTCTTTCTCTTTTGATTGCGTGTTGTTCAGCAGCTGTGCATGTGTGTCTGGTTCCCCCACTTGTTCACCCAACTGGCTCCTCCAGTCTTGAAATACATATTTGTTTGCCAGTATTTTAAAACCGTCTTCAGGATAAACGGACGCATGACAGAAAATCTCCTTCGCTGCGGACCCATGCAGCTTGCTTGGAGTTTACCCAACTTTATGCTCTTGTTCTGCCCCTTTTAATGTCTGGGAATTAGTTACACTAAAGTTCTACTGTGCGCAGAGCTGCCTGCAATTTGAGATGCAAACTCCAACATCGTGGGCTACTTTTTAGAAGCCTGTGGTCATTTGGGGAACAAAGGCACTCCTGTTTCCTCTTCTCAATAACAATTAAGACATCAGATTAATAGAATCTTTAAATTCTTCAACGATGCTTGCAGAATCGTTTGTGTTTGCCTTAACACAAAGGAATACTTTCCAAGCCATAAAGGTCACCCAAGAAATAAGAGAGAGACAGCTTATGAATTGGGTTTGCTGGTAGATTTTTGGAGAACGGCATGTGTCCTTTGCAGTGCGTTCTGGCTTCGGAGCTACTTGGCATGGGAGCACTCTGTGATCTACTCCAGAGAGGCATTTCTTGGGCAAGGAATCCCCTGTGTTGAAGGGACCTGCCTTTAGGACAAGGAGAGGGAAGGGGGAGGGAGGGGAGGAGGAGGTTTCTCCATTCGAATCCAGGGTTCACTTAATGAGTGTAAGATTGTTGCTAATGGGATTTAACCACAATACCTATCCCTAACCTTGTCACCAAAAAGGTAGTCTACATGCTCCTTTTTTCAATACCGTCTGCTTGGTAACTATGCAGAAGTCTGTTCTCCCAATTTTCTAAGTGGTAATCCTAGAATTATCTTGGCTCAGAAATAAATGAAGAACTCGTGTACAGGACTCAAATTTCCCTACAGGGGTTGTAACTGAAACAAGGCTTAAGTACCAGGACACAAAACCTCTCAAGCAGTGGACAACGTGTCAATTGCTCAACATTCTACTGGAGGAGGTCCTCCGTCTTTCTTTTTTATAAAGCTTGGGATCAAGTTTGGGTAGGGAGTAAAAAGCAAGGCAATTTACCTCCTTTAAAGGCTTGCTATTTGGGAAGGATAGAGCTATATTTAACTCTGTGATGGTCTCTCCAGGAAGCTAAAGCAACCAGGCAATGAAATGGGAAATGGTGTGTGTGAGTGTGTGTGAGTGTGTGTGTAGGAGCGTGCGCAGGAGGAAGGCAGGCTTAGGGAGATGATAACAATTCTTAAAAAGAATCTGCTCAGGAAAAAAAAAAATTATAGCATTTACACAGTATGCAGAGCAAAGAACCTATTGCTGGACCACCTGTTGCAGATGGCAAAGAGTTATTCTGATGCGGTCCAGACAGGGCCTGGATGAATCTAACCTGGCTAATCTCTTACACGCCATGTCCCCACCCTCTGTGCAACAATATTAATAAACCATCAGCCGTTTATTGACTACCTATTCTAGACCAAACACAATGCTTTAGTTCTATCATGTCATTTAGTTCTGATAACTGTGCTCTGAGAAGCAGATAAAGGGAGGGTTTTGCCCCAGATCATGAAGCTGCTAAGTGGTTGAGACAGATCTGAATCTAGTTCTCTTTCTGACTCTGCTTTTTGGTGCTTCTGTGTCCTGCTGCCCTGACATTGCATGGTTTTAAATTCATATATGAAAACACTTTGACCTCAGAGGAAGGCACAACACACCCCCCCAAAGCATCTATATCTAAATCTGCATTTTATGTGGACTGGTATCCTTAGGAAAGGAATAATGAGGGACTCTCATTTACATTTTAATTTATATTCGGATATCCTGGAACTGTAACTTGTACTCCTGTTTTAAAAACAATCCCTTTCCCTTCTCTTATTTATGGTGATCCCTGGAGATTATGCTATGCTCATGTTCCTAGACATGGGACCACAGCAGTGGGACAGAGATGAGCAAGATACAAACAGAGAAAGAGCTCTTAGATCTGCTCAAGTTTGAAGCAGACGAAGAAGAGAAAGAATACTGAGGATCAAAAATAGTGATGTATACAAAAATCTAGGCTTATTACAGAGACCTGAGAAGCAACTCTCGGGAGGACAGTCTTGCTGCTAGTTACCTGGGATTATTTAATTACAAGCAATTCATGATTACCTGTGAAGGAGAGAAATAGAGTGGAAAACTCCCAACAGTAGATGTGGTGAAATCACATCAATTGGCTTGGGGATGTTCTGTATGATTCTCCCCCAGAAATTTGCCTTCCTAATTATGTTTTGCTTAGCCCGATATGAAAAATTAGTTGGTTTCCCCAGAGTATCTCTGAGGTTAAACTGCAGAGGGAGTTGGTTGAAGAGCATACCCATTGGAATATGGAAGATGAAACATTTTCTGGCACTTACGTAGAAAAAAAAATTCCCGAAGTTATTTTAATCTTAAAGAAAAGAACAATTTCCAGCACTTTCCCAGCCTTCATGTATTGCCTGGAATGCTATAAACATTCATGACAATTACAGAAATGAGATTATTTTTACTTAGGTGTGTTTTTACCTTCAGCATGTTATGTCCTTACCCCTATCCTTCTTGGAAGCCATGGCCAATAAGCACATCTCAGACTCAAGCATCGTGCCCTGCCCATAAGATGATCCAAAATGTTTGTTGAATCAGTATATGCTCCTGCTTAGGAAGGGCCTCATTCTGTAGCATGGGAGGCAACAGATTAAACAAGACTGAAATATGAAAGTTATGGGTGGCTTGGAGATTCTAGACCCTTTAGCCACAGAGTTGTTGTCATAGGGGTTCTGGACTGAGCGCCAGCCTCCTTTCTCTTAAATCTAATGATTTCATATTCTATTATTACTTAGGTATATCAAACTTGAAAGTAGGCACACTCCGTAAGTTTCTCAGTCTGAAACAGCTAAGTCTGTAACAAATGTACGGATTGCATTCAAGCAAAATGATGAACACCACATTCAAATTAACAACATTAATTTAATGTGATGGATAACGGTTTGTTGACATTAAACCCCAACTCGTGGCATTAATATTGTACCGATGGGCATGCAGAAGAAGTTGTGATTTTAGCCTGCTTATATTTCCTTGTGGTGTACAAGATGATTCTTCTAGCACTTTTCTCTAATTAAACGACTGCAGAGCTTTGGTCCACACAGCCTACTGGGCTATCACTTGACCTTCACTTGGCATAAATACATAATTTACTTACTGGGTGGACCCAGGTTTTGTGGGCCTGAATAGTATACAATTTTGAGAGCTTTCTTTAATAAAAACATAGTGAAAACAAAATGGCCAGCCCCCTTCCCAGGGCCTCGGAAGGGATCCATGTGCACAAGGAACCCTAAAGCTCAAGGTTCATTATCTTCCTGCTAAATCCATCCGTGTTCACATATCAAGTCCTTCTCTGTTTTTGCCAATAAAGCAGCAAGATCTGGCAACAGTCAGAAGTGGCATTAAATTTTTTTTAGGGGTGCTGGGTGGCTCAGTCGGTTAAGTGTCTGCCTTCAGCTCAGGTCATGATCCTGGGGTCCTGAGATCAAGCCCCGCGTTGGGCTCCCTGCTCAGCGAGGAGCCTGCTTCTCCCTCACCTTCTACCTGCTGCTCCCCTTGCTTGTGCACCCTCTCTCTCTGTCAAATAAGTAAAGTCTTAAAAATGTGTGTTTTTTTTAATTTTAAGTAGATAACTTTAAATGGCACATTTGTACTTTTAAGATTATGTTCAAATAAAAACAGAGAATTAAACATTTTCATTGATGAACACAGAGATGGTTGAGAAATATCTATTAAATTCTTACCCCTGATAAATTCCTTAGAGGAGGGGTACCGGGACAAAGTTTTAGGCTCTTGTTATACTTTGCTAGGTTGGATTGTCGGTGGTCAAAATGTGGGGTGGAAATCGAGAGGTTAGCAGCTCCCTGGAATAGCTTTTCTTAACCTGTCTGATTTCTCAGAGCATAAACTTTGGGCACAGCCACGGTGAGTTCACAACCCCTGGGCTCCATATCTTGCCTGGCTCCTGGCCTGATGGCGAGGTTGGGAGGACTTATAGGCAGGGACGGCCAAAGTGAATCTCAGGCTAGTATTTCTCTGGGGGCCAGAGGGACAAACAGAATCCAGAAGTCAGGATGTGTCTCAGGGGCAGCGTCTCAGAGTCCAGTGGTTGTGATCAAGTGTGTTGTGAGTCCGAACTTGAGGTGCCAGCAAACGGCCAGTGAAGCGGGTATGGAAGGGCCAGACAGGCAATGGAAACCAGGGTCAGGAAGAACTTGGAGCTGAGACAGTGGTTGGCATGGTGGGCAGGGATTAATATCACAACCAAGCAAGTCTTCTGCTTTGGGCTCTCAATCTCCCTGCCTTTTTTCCCTGGTAGGACTCATGTCTACAAGACTGTACTTGCAATCCTAAACCCTGGGTGTGAAACCACAGATGAGGACAGGAGATGGCTATGGATCTTTCTTACTGGGGAGATTCTAGAATTATTTTTACTAGAGCTGATTGGAGAATAAAATGATAGCCAATATCTCCCTCCCCACCTCAGGCTCTCTTTCTTCTGAGACCAGAGAATCTTCTGAGACATCCCCATGGTGCCAGTATCCAGAATGTATCTTCTGATTTGAGCTTGGTTCCAAGCAAATGTTTATCTTGGAAAATTGTGAGACTTGTCATCAGAGATCCTAACTTTCTATCTCCCTCCCTTATGGGGTCACTGTGAAGTTCAAGTGTGATTTGTAAAAAAAATCACCCTCTACCAGCTTATTGTGGTCCCATTTCTTTCCAATGGAGGTGTTGTTTTTTAGCTCACCTGAAAATTATTTTCAGGTGAGATTATATCACCCGATATATACTTAAAAACTTGAGATATAATTGACATATAACATATATCAGTTTCAGGTGTACAATGTAACAACTTGATGTTTGTATGTAATACCAAAGATTACCAGGGTAAGTCCAGTTGACACTCATGATCACACACAGTCTCAAATATTTTTTTCTTATGATGACAAATCCTTTTTCTGTTTCCTTTTTTTAAAAATGTTTTTGTTTCTTTTCTATTTCTGGCAAAAAATGATTCCATTGGAAATTTTATATCAGAAAAAAAATATTTTTAGAGAAGGGAGGGTTTCTCAGATTTAAAAGAGAATTTTTCTATTCTTTTTTTTTTTTTTTAAACTCAGAGCTGTTTGAGCTAGTAAATAAACCTCTTTATCTAATCAGTTAGGCCTTTCATACAATACACTCAACTGATGCTTGGGTAGAATATATATTTCCAGTCACATGAGGTTCTTATCAGTTATAATACAGAAAAAGAATTAGCCACTCTTTTATTGAAAAAGGATACCCGTGGGTTCATTCATTTTTCTTGAAATATTTGGGGGGAATCTGAAAAAGCTTATGAAGTAAACAGCTTGTTTTGTTCAGGGAAACTTCTCTGAAATAGCAGGGTTCATCTGATGACATTAACTCTGCTGGTAATTTCCATGATGTCAAGGGCACGCTGGAGACTGACAAGGGATTAAGCCGACTTGCACGGTCAAAGCATTACAGTAAATTGACTTGGCAGGCTCCACCTTAGGTTGGCACCTTTCACCACCTAATCACCTACAATCCAGTTTTGTGGTGTTCGCTGGGCTACTTTCTCAGAGGCCAGAAGACGTGAGGCAGACATGGTGGGAGGTTTAAGATGCAGTGAATGTGTGGTGGGTAGACTTCCAGGAGACCCCACTCAAGACTACCTTGTCATCGAGAGCCGCCCAAGGATTTTTACCCAAGGGTAAACCCCCCCCCAGAATGTTTCAAAAAATGAACTGAGTTCCTGTTTACCTTCCTTGTGCCTACTCCCAAGTTTCTCAGATAGGCCTTTCTCTTCAAACCTTTTTAATCCCTCATGTGATTATCAACTCTTCTGTGAAAGGAGTCAGGTTGGCCCAGGAACTTCACTGAATAAAGATGAGTTTATATTTTAAGAAGGAAACAGCTGGATGGCAAAAGCCAGGGTGGGAGGCAGCTGTTGTGTTATTAGCGAAGGGAAGTCTGAGGGCCCGAGGAGAACAACTGGGCCGGCAGCCACGGTGGGGAGAAGAAAAGGAAACACACAATCATAAAGAACTAATCATGAAAAATGGAAAGTGACAAAGGGCCAAGAACAACAAGCAACAAATAGATCTGGAAAGGGTTGGGGGGGGGGGGGGGGGAGTCGAAGAGGAATGTGCGGCCATGCTCAGGAAAGGGGCAGTGAGAGTGTGTGCGTTTCATTTGAAAAAAGAAAAGTAATCATTCTGAAAATCATTAAAAAGTCCTATGGAAAAATGTTCGAGGAGAACTTTGCAGACCCAGGTTCTCTTTCTGTTGCTGTCATGTCAGAGTCTACTTCGGAGCAGGGGGAAAACACCAAGTAGAACCAGAGGGAGAAAGTTCATGTTCAATGGTGTCAGAGTGATTGTTTGTTTGTTTTTAATTTTTAATTTCTGCCTGATGGTAGGGAAAGGGAGAAGTTAGTTTGGCTACGTAAGGTCGAAGACTACACCCAAACTGGTCCATCAGGGGCTTTTCTTTTTTTTAATTTATTTTTATTTATTTTTATTTTGTTATGTTAATCACCATACATTACATCATTAGTTTTAGATGTAGTGTTCCATGATTCATTGTTTGTGAATAACACCCAGTGCTCCATGCAGAACGTGCCCTTCTTAATACGCATCACCAGGCTAACCCATCCCCCCACCCCCCTCCCCTCTAGAACCCTCAGTTTGTTTTTCAGAGTCCACAGTCTCTCATGGTTCATCTCCCCAAACTGGTGCATCAGGGGCTTTTCTAAGAGTAACTCATACCCATTCTAGCCTTAAGTAGAAATATCATGTATATCTTCACCTAATGCCTATTTGTATATAATGAGGGAGTGATGGTTTATACTCACAGGTAAATCTCTAAATATTTTCAGATGAAATTAGCATGAATTTAAGGAGGACCTAAGAGGAAAACCAGATCCTTGTCTGTCCATCTTGAAATCTGTTCAACATGATAAAATACACAAACAGGGCCAAAAGTTCAGGCAAGCCTAGAGAGGAGACTTTTTTTTTTTTTTTAACTATTTAAAGTTTTCTGTCAGTTACAGACAACACCTTACTAATGAAATGGGGCTGGTCTTTTATTTGGGGTACGCTTATTAGGTTTTTTTTTTCTTTTTAAATTAGTTTTTAATAGCGGCATTTGTTTAAGGAGGAGAAAGTGTTTGGTGTTGAGTTCTGGAATGTACATTAATCTTGTTAATGACACCACGGTTCATGGTTGGTAAAACAGAACTTTTGAATCAACCTGTTTTTTTGTGGTAGCTATACTTGAGAAATAAGGCCAGGGAGCTAGAGATACGTGAAAAGTACATGAAGACAAGATACAGGATTTCCTATGATTTAATGTTGTTCTTAATTAGGAAGCATATTGGCAGCGAACGCTAACATGTGTTAGGATGTTTAGTTGTAGCCAAATAAATGTTTTCTATTACAACTCTGAATCCCATGCCTAGTCAGAACCCATGCTGTTCTGATCATGGCTCACAAAATCCCTTTACAAGTCACCTCCAGGGCCAATTTTCTATTGGCTCATGGGACAAAACTACTTTTTGCCACATGTTGTTTTCCTGAAGGGTCATCTTCAACTCAGGGTAGAAGTCAAGGATTGAAGCGTGGTGACCTCTGTTCTTGGAACTGATTTGCTTGATGGTAATGAGGGGTCTTTAGGAAGTGAAGTCAGTTTGACCCCAGAGTCAGAACTGGGTATCAAGGACCCAGAGCAAGCATCCTTCCAGTGATGTCTTGGTGGAGGAGAAGGGAAAGAGACAAGTCTTGGTGGAGGAGAAGGGAAAGTGAGAAGATGGAAAGTCTAGCAAAAAAAGGTGATGAGGTAAGGTAGCTACATTAGGGAGACATTTTCTTGTCTACAGAAAGAACCATGGAATGTTCATTAAAACCATTGTAATGTTCATTAAAAGCAAGTAGAAACTTGGCAAAAATCTAAGTGTCCATCACAAGGGAATGGATAAATATACTCAGAAATGAAGTACCCTAGAACAGTTAAAAGGAATGAGTTAAGACTCTGTAACAATGAGGCCAGCTTTCAACAACATATTTGGGGAAAATAATCATGTTTCAGAATATTCAATGCATCATGATGGCATTTGCATGAAAAAGAACAATAAAACAATGGTATATATTTGCCACGAGCTCATATAAACATATTTAAGACTACACCATCAATTCTGGAAAGATATGTATCCAAAGTAGTTCTATCTCAGAGGAGCTAGGGAAGGAACCAAGATTGCTAATAGGGTCAGTGAGAATCTTTTCTCCTTGATAGTATATGTTTTTTAAAAGGAAATATTCATGTTCTACCCCTGAAGTTAAAAATTAATTGAAAAAGGAAAAAAAAAAAAAGCAAATGATTATGAAGCTGTTTCCTAAAATTCAATAATCAAAGCATTTTATCGACCCTTGAATCTGACATTGCAAGCTGGCTATGGAACCTCTGTCATACTTTGAGAGATAATTGGTACATAGATGATTCTATCCGGGTCCTAGAAATCTTTTAAAAAAAAGAAGAGTTTCTAAAAATTAAAAAAATAATAATAATAAATAAAAGAAGAGTTTCTATAAGTGACCTCTTTATTGCTGGACCCGAGAAATTTTACACACACTCATATATAGATGAAATGCCATAGGAGCTCCATGGTTCCTGCCTCCTGGTTGGAAACATCCCTCACTTTTTAATGCCAATGAATCAATAAAATCTTGAGGAATTCATTCACTATGCTGTGAACACATGCCTAAAACTATTCAGCTCTCTCTCTGGTTGGTGCCTTTACACACTCTAGTCCCTCTTTCTGGAAACTTCTTCCTCCAATTTTTTGCATGGCCTCTGTCCTCACCTCATTCAGGTTTCTTATATTTTTCTCCACCCCTGAAGCTTTCTTTGGTCTCTCCATCATTCTTCTTCCTCTCTTTGTAATCATTCACTTTGATTTGCTTTCTCTCTCCTCCTCTAGAATGTATGTTTTGAGACAGAAGGGACTTTATTTTTCACTTCCATGCCTCAGTGCCTGAGACAGCATCAGGAACACAGAACGAACATCTCACTAAATATTTGTTCACTGAATTAACAGGGCCACGGTGGGGTTTTTGTTAACTTGTCGTACATCCGTGTGTAACATTTTCAAAGCCTTGAAAATTATTAAATCATTTCTCTGCACTTTATATTTACAACTCCTGCCATTCTAAAGGAGAGTCATCTAAACGGCCCTTTCTTTTTCCCCATAAACATCCTACACAGGATATGGGTTCAAAATATAACAACAACAACAAAAAAAGTGAGACAATACCCCACATTGCATTCATTTAATGAAAGAGGATTTTTTTTCTCTATTCTTAAATGAAGATTTTTAACCAATATATCAGATCCTTCGTAAACCATGAAATGAAATGACTGACTATTCAAACTCATCTTGAGAAGAAAAACTGTCATCTCGAAAGCAGTAAAATCTCCATAAAACTGTGTAAAGTAATTACTAGGTTAAGTAAAATCACTGGAAGATATCAGGACCTTCAGATGTCTCCAGGGCACACATAATACAGTAATTCTTGGAAAGTCACTCTGGGAAGATACTGTAATGGGCAGGATGAAATCAGTGTAATAGTCTCACTTAGTTTTGGTCCTGAGACTTATAAAGAGACTATTGGTGCCAGATCACACGTACAGGAGAGATACTTGTTAATGTAGCATGATGCAAGCTGGCCTTTTGAGATCGGTGGGTCATGAGCTCAGCGGAACTTAAATAGAGATGAGACAGCCATTTATTCTGCTCAGATGCTGAAGGATATATACCTGAAATCTATTTCAACGTTTCCTTTTACTTCCTTGTCCAAGGAAGTAGAAATTTTCTTGTATACAGTGCTTTTTATTTGAGGTTATTACCTGCCTCTATGTTTCTGTGTGTGGGTAACAATTAAAACAATAGCAAAACCTACCAGAAACCTCAAAAGAACAGATATAAAACGAAAGACCTCGTGTTCCTTTGAATTAGTAAAAAGCTTTATACTCTAGGAAGGCAAACTAATAATCCAAGGTAAATCACTAGGATAAACTCATGGGAATTGAATGTTTATTTTATAAGGTAATTTTATATAAATTGGTATTTATGTATACTACACATATGCTGTATAAATATATACATTTATTTACACACACACACACACACACATGTTTAAATTGGTGACATCGTTTGGCCAAACCCCAAACTAGTCTTATACTCAACATAGGATGATCATCGCTCTGGATTATAATCGACTCTTTATGTATATGTCTTTCTCATACTCCTTTAAGATAAGGAAGGACTCTCACCTTATTTGCCCGGTTCCCTAGTGTCCAGATTGCGGATTAAATGAACAACCCATTCACAGAAACCTATCTGTGATTCCCTTCACATAATCTTTTCCTAAAGGTGTGAATCAAAGATAGAAATTTGATCAGAATAGTGTTGGTTCTCATAAATATAATTTCACTAGACACGAAGGTTGATTTCCTCATACTCCCTCATGGGGATTTCTACCCTAGCTCAAGGTGATCATTCAGGAAAGAAAAGTGGTAGGAACCAGATCTCTTGAAAGTGATGAGTATCAGACCACAAGCTCAGAGGATGGCAAAGCAGGAGTAAGTCTGGGCAGACACATTAAAGGGTACCCAAATGGCTTGCACTTTAGAAGCTGTGTACCCTCCCCCCTCCAATTAAAGTGGAGGGCAATCTTTGTGCTGGTTTGGTTCTTTCCTCTGCGTCCGAACCTGCCATTGCCTCGTTGGCCTGTGCGTCCCTTTGGAATTGATAATGAGGTTCAAGAGTGCAGGATAGCCCTCACTAAGCATGTCACCCCTATTTAGCACCTTTTCCAGGTTGGCAGCCACTATTGTTTTATTATGTCCCTGATCAGCTGTCACTATTCATAAAGTAATCACTGCCATTAACACGTCACTCCTCAAGCCATCTGCTGCTGCATGGCACACACTGGGGCTGTTGGTTGCAAGCTAAGCAGGTGTCACCTAGGAATGACAGGACCACAGGAAATGGGGGAGGTCATCATGATGGAAAGGGATATGTCATATCAAATAATTCTATTTTTTTTAAAGATTTTATTTATTTGACAGAGAGAAAGATAGCGAGAGCAGGAACACAAGCAGGGGGAGTGAGAGAGGGAGAAGCAGGCTTCCCGCGGAGCAGGGACCCCTATGTGGGGCCCGATCCCAGGACCCTGGGATCATGACCTGAGCCGAAGGCAGATGCTTAACCGACTGAGCCACCCAGGCGCCCCTAATAATTCTGTTTTTTGATGTACTATCGTGCAATGGGTAATGGTATTTCTTGTTCAACTTGCATAATGTTAAAAGAAAAAAAGTCTTATTTGAGATACTGAACTTTCAATATTGGTAAGTTCGGAAACCAAAATGTCATGGAAATCCTTGACAGCAATAACATCTAGGTTGTGAATGCACTATTGCATTAAATTTGCAGCCAAGTCTAAAGCCTTCTTGAACAAGCCTTCTGATATATCAGATCTTCACCTGACAAGCATTTATTGAGCACTTGCTATGTAGGGCTGTCCCAGTCAAAATCCCTACTTAAAAAAAAAAAGGAAATCACCAAATAATATATACAGTGGATATTCCTGACTTCTACTGAATTCCTGACCATCGGTCTGTCCTTAACACTTATCTTGTTCTGGACAACTTTCAGTTTCTTACTATTTTCCATATTGATCGGATCTCATGTGTATAGATTGGAAAATGAGTTAGCATTGGAAAAATATAATGATTTAATAAAGTCTATTAAGAAGGACAATATCTCTCAGAGGAGTTAGTTATTTCCTTCATCACCTTCATTACAAGGGGGTTCATAGTCATACAACTGAAAGAGGATTCAGAAAGTTGATTGGGAATTTAAGTGTCTTTGGAAAGTGTGAGATAAATGATCATACTTGGGCCGAGTAGTCTTTCTGCCCCTTCCCTCCGTGTGTACAGTCAAATTGCATTCATGTCCATTAACTTCAGCAAATTCACCTATTAGCCCTTGGCAAAAATAAATAAATAAATAAATAAACAAATTCCCTGGGGTAGCCAATTCTGCCTTTCATTGCATGAATTTTGTTTTTTTCCTGGGAGTGACAAGTGTTAGATGAGAGGGTTTGGATCTGAAAGCCCCTCAGTTTTTCTCAGCAACCCCCCCACCCATACTCTGCTCATAGTATGAGCATCTTGCTGCATATGTGTTGTGGTTCTAGGACACATACAGCAAGACACAGTTTACCATGATCATATAGCCATGATCTATGCTGCTGGTGGTTTAAGGGATTTTCAAGGGTAAATTCAGTGTTACCTTTATTTTTTAAAAATATTTTCTTATTTATTTTAGAGAAAAAGAGAGCACGAGCGAGTGGGGTTGGGGGTGGAGTGGCAGAGGGAGAGGGAGAGAGAGTCAAAGGCAGCAAGGAGCCCGATGAGGCCTTGATCTCCTAACCCTGAGATCATGACCTGAGCCAAAACTAAGGGTCCGACTGAGTCACCCAGGCGCCCCTCAGTTTTACCTTTAGAATCTGACCTCTGAGGGGTATGTTACTTGATTACAAACCAAGTTATGGAAGACTACACAATCCTGAAGTCTACAGAAAATAAATATGTCCATCTTGTATGTCAAGATTTCTCAGCTAGTTTTGAAACCAACCTTCTTTTGAGGAACATAAAAATCTGAAGCTCTCTCCCTTACCGGAAAGATTTGTAGAGTCATCTGTTGTAACCAAAAAGATACAATCAAGCTTCATTTTTGTAGTTTGTGTTAGGAAAAATGCTTTCTATTTTCTTTTTGAAATTTGTAATTATGACACATATAGCATATGCTTGTCAAAATAGGTCCTCCTTTCTCCTTGCAGCTTTATATGATCTGCTCTTCATCCTTCCCCAATTACTGGTCATGCCCCGGGAATCACAAGTGCTGATTTCAAATGGGAAATGGAATTAAGTTTCATTATAAAGCAGCCACTCTATTAACTCATTGAAAACAAGCAATGGGCCATTTTAATGTTAAGGATGAAATAAGGAATCTGAGATGCAAGCCTTTCAAGATATTAGGGAAGTATCAGAATAAACAAATGTGCTTCTTCAACTGATTTATGGCCCTTTCTAAAGAGACTTAAGTGTAAACCTGTGATTATTGGTTATATTATTTGCCAGGGAAAGGCATCCTGATGGATTTGAACTTGACTGGTTCAAACTGACTTAGTAGAGTTAATAAAAAGCAAAAAAAAATTAATTGTTTTATAATTAAAATGCATTCAAATCACTTTTTCAGATTGGCTCCTCAAAATGTCACATGTCTCTGTACTGGGCTCAGATGGAAAACAAAGATGACACTAATATTGGGTCCTGCCTCCAACGCACTTACAGTCTACTTATGGATTTAGAATTTCAACAGAGAAAATGGCTAATGACTGGTAGATATTGTGCTGGATATCTTGCCACTTCTGCTAAAATAATATCTTTGTTGAAAACCTGGTAAGACACTCTAGATTCAAAATCAAATCAAAGAGTATTTCATCAGATCTTCCTGTCGACGGGAAGAGCACCGTTGGGATTTCAAGACATCCAAGTTGCTGAGTAAGGCTGGCTACAGATTTGGAAATTATAGTAGATGCTGGGGAAATGTTCTCCTGAGCCATGTGTCTCTATTAATGTCTTAGGTATCAAGATGGTGCTTGTACTACGTGAGGCATTTATGGGTAAGCAAGAGGCCGACTGAGTCAAACACCTCTGTTTGTTGGGAATAACTGAGGCTGAAGAACCTCCTTAAGAAGTAAACAAATAAATAAATTTATTAATTTAATTTCATGATGGCTACCTACCCTCCCTGGCAAAGTCTACTTTTTTCTTCACGCAGACACTTGGAGTCTTTGTTGACTCCCTAAAGCTACCATTAAGACAGCATTTATTTGAACCCTGAGGCCTCATCTTTAATCTATACCATGGAGACAACCGGAAGACCTACCCTAAAGGGTCTTAGGGGTAATAAAATAATATGATACTTACAACATTTACAAATATAATGTATAAAAATATAGTATTTATACTTCTTTTTTAATAAAGATTTTTATTTATTTATTTATTTGTCAGAGAGAGGGAAAGTACAAACAGGGGGAGCAGCAGGCCCCCTGCTGAGCGGAGAGCCTGATGCGGGACTCGATGCCAGGACCCTGGGATCATGACCTGAGCCAAAAGCAGATGCTTAACTGACTAAGCTACCCAGGTGCCCCAGTATTTATACTTCTTATAACAATACTTCCGAGGACTATAAAATACATAGGTGTGTGGCACATGGTAGGAGCGCAATAAATTTAAAAAAAGCAGTTACTACTACAGATTAAGATAAAGAGTTAATGAAATAAAGCCGTGATATTTGCATGTACAAAATATGATAGCAGCAGGGCAGGAGGCTTGGCTAGATGAAATTAAAGAATATTTTAAGGGGAGTATTTTAAAAGTAGATGGTATTTAAGCTGGCTGTTGAAAGAGAAAGCAACAACTTCTGAAGGGAAATAGCATGAGCAAAGTTTTGGACCACGAAGGAGAACCAGCTGCTTTTTTTTCCATATCCCACACACTGTAGTGTTTTTCTCAGTTTGTCCAAAGTCTTGTTTTATGGATTCTTTGAATTATTTGCCTGTTTTTTATGTTTACCTGAGCATAAGATCTGTCATTTGGATTCTAATTATGGAAAGCCACACATTAGCGAAAAGGTTCTAATAAACACTATTATTCATCAGTTAGTATTAGTATGATTGAATACTTTATATCTTATGCCTTGGATATGATGATTTTAAAGTTCTGCTCATCCAAAATCATCTTCTTCAGCTTACTTGTAACTGACTTATTCTTTATATTTAATTTATTATTCAGTTCTCTATTACTTGTGACAGGGCATGGGAATCGGGCAGAAGAATGGGAGAGGGAGCATACAATTAGAAAAATATGATCTAGAACTGCTTGCTACTTTATATGAAAAATGAAACTTGAGACCTCAGGATCCAAAAATGAACATGCAAAAATTCAACCATCCTGTGAGAAGAGAGAATCAGGGTGCATCTGCTGTGCCGTCAGAGACTTTGGTGGATATCTGTTGATTTTGTCTGTCATTGGTGTCTTCATTCAGGAAGGACACCTGAGCTTTCCTTTGGGGAGCCGCCCTTGCTCGGTTTCAGTCCATGTTCAGGTGGGGCCTTGCCGAGTCCACTTCCTATCCTCCTTCCAATCCCAGCTGTGGCAAACAGCCCCCTCTCAGCCACTTGGGCTATCTCGGCCGGGAAGCTGAACTTTGAGTGGAAAGACCCCAAAATTAGAATAGGCTTGGAACAAACTCATCCTGGGAACAACACCTTGAGGAGGATATTTATGACTTCCTATGACCTAGCACCTGATAGCAACCTAGTTCCCATCTTTTGTCCTTCTATGTCCTGAGTGCCAAGCTTTGGGGTTCTATGAGTACTCTGTGTTATCCCAATAATTTTCCTCTTTTCTTTTGCTTAATTTAGTTAGAGTTTGACTGATCGACCAAGTGAGAGTCTGTGAAGAATTATGCAAATACGGGGGAGACAGCCATAGATGTCTGAGCTCAGATTCCTAGAGAACATTTTCTCATTGAACCAGATTTCTTTTTAAGGATTTATTTACTTATTTGAGCGGGGGTGCAAAGGGAGAGGGAGAGAGAGGCTTAAGCAGACTCCCCACTGAACGTGGAGCCCGATGCAGGGCTCCATCTTATGACCTGAGATTACAATCTGAGCCAAAAACAAGAGTCAGATGCTTAACCGACTGTGCCACCCAGGTGCCCCTCATTGAACCAGATTTTTAAAGCACATACCAGGTGCCAGGCACTGTTCTAGGCATCAGGTTCAGTGACAAACAAAAGTAAGTATTGAGAAGAATAGATGTTTCAACAGATGTTGGTTGCTGGATTTTCAGAACCTAAATTAATGGGTTAATGACATTCATTCAACCTTGAAGATGATTTCATATATGATCCTCTGTGAAAGCTCCTGATAGAGTTTTTAGATAAAAAGAATAAGAATATTAACAGCAATCCAGGTATACGTTTTAGAAAAGATTTCATCTTGTGGAAAAGCAAATAGAGTGTTGATTTAAATTTCTCAATTATCGAAGTGTTAAGGTAATTTGTTTTGAATAGAGCCATCTATGAGATATGTCCATATAAACAACAAAGCCTGTAAATGTGTAATGGACAAAAAACAATAATACTATCAAAATAATGTATTTTCTTTATATCAACTCTACCCATTAATTTTTTTTACAGTTTTCTCCCATGTGACATAACGCTTCATAAAAATGGTATTTTAAAATGAGATGCGGTTGGCAAAAGAAACAACAGGTAGTTAATGGAAGGAGGATTACAAAGCTGTGCTCTCCTGGATGAGGGAGAAGGGAAAATAGAATTCATCTGGGGCTTTCTCTGAGCCAGGGACCATGGTCCATAACCTTTAAAGGGGTGAGCAATGCTCAGAGACAGGGTTTTTATATCTTTGACTATTTGTTTCTTTTGTCTAAAGAAATCAAACACAAGCTATTTGAAATAATGAAACTCACTTCAATATAATACATGAGAAGCTAAGATGTGAATCACACATACTAAACATTTTAAAAATTCACCATGGATTCTTGGGTGGTTAAATAATCTCTAAATCCGATATGATGATGTTTTTGCTTGAGAAAGTGGGAAGGATGTGGGAGAGATCTGAGTTCTAATCCGATTCTGCTTCATGCTTATAGCAGTGTGAAGTCTTAGGCAAAGTCTTTGACCTCCACATGACTAGATTTCTTCACCTGCAAAGCCAAGGTTATAATTCCCAGTAGTACATGCTCAGGATAGGACAGTTCCCTTTCTCCACCTCCACCCTTGATTTTGTTACTCTTTCCAATTAGGAGAGAATGACTTACTTACAACTAGGGGCCATAACACTATTATTAAAAGAGTTGCACTTAAAATTTTTAATATCCTTTGATATTACGTGTTAAGTAAAAATTTACTTGCTTGCAACTTCTTTTTTCTAATGCGTGCAATTTCTAAAAAAAAGAAACCAAACAGCAAAATTGAAAGTTTGCTTCCTTTTGCTTACATTAGAATGAGAATCTGCCCTATAGTCCAGTTTGGGGAAGAGAATCATCTGGGATATGAATGCTTTATTTTTCCATTTCTCCAATAAACCCTGAGCACCTAGTAGATATTTGGTCCCATGCCAGGCATTTATAATACAAGGATAAGTAAGACATGACTCTCAACTTCAAAGAGCTGGAGTCCAGGGCGAAGTTCACTCACAGAGAATTTATACAGTAAATATAGGGGTGAAGTGCTGGGTAGGAGCACTGAGAGGGGAACCTAATTGGTGGAGTGAGTAGATGGTAATAGGGGAGGTTTCTCATGGTGGTAGTATGGACATGAAGACTTTTGTGCATGAGTTGGGATTATCTAGGTGGTCTAGGTGGGGGAAACTGGAGTGGGTGAACCAGGAAAATCAAAGGCATAGAGAGATAAACTCACATGAGTGGTGGAGGTTGTGGGAGTGGTGGGAGGGTGTGGGAGGAAGTCCCAGTAGATAGTGCTATGGTACCCAAGGCTAGAAGCTGGAAGCCAAGAGAATAGTGTCGTTGGAGAGGCGAGCAGAGATGGTGGAAGTTGTATTTTCCTGGCCAAGTTGCTTAAGCTTTGCACAGTAGAACATGAGAAGGGAGAAATATTTCAGTTCTGTCTATGGGATAGGCTGTGAGGGTTCAAGCCAGGTCAGTGCAGTGGGACGCAGAGCAGTGGGAGGTTTTGGGGATTGGCAGCATGTGGGGGTGAGTGTGGGGGTATGAGGAAGAGGGGAGAGACCAGGATGACTTCCAGCTCTGAAGCTTTGGTCCCCAAGGTGGTGCTGTCATTGGAGGTAGGAAATACATAGATATGAATGAGTTTAGGGCTCAACCTTAGGCATTCCATGACCTAGTGTATAAAAGATGTGCATCATCACATGATAGGTTCCTTAAACATTGGGCCATGACTTTGTTTTTTTTTGTTTTTTTAATACCTCCAGTGAAGTTTTATTGACATGAGCTGCATTTATGACTTTTTCTGGTATATGGTGAAGGCCAGCCCAGAAAGATCATGAAAGTGGTGAAACCTGGATTAGCATTAGCTCTGTTTCTTTGTAGCCCTGGGATTGCGGACAAGTCGTTTTAGCTGTCTGGGCTTCCTGTTCCTCTTTGATAGAATGAGTAGATTGGACAAAGAATCTCTAATTAAAAAAAAAAAAAAATTACTCTAATCTGATTAATTAGAAACTGCTTAATATGGTACCTCCATTTTTGGCATTCCCCATTTGTGCAAAAGGTCCCCCTAAATTTATAAGACACTTAACATTTGATGACAGAAAGACATCTTCTAAACTCTTACAGATATTCTTAGCTCCTTCTCATCGGGAATTGCTTGCAACTCTTCGATGGTGTGAATAGCCCCCAAAGCATGTATTTTCCCAACTTGCAAATGCCCCCAGCCAGAACTTGCCTAGACGAAGCATGAAGACTCGCCCACAAAGCTTCAACTCCCCTCCCTCGGCCAACTGCCCGATCCAAACAGTGAGCCCCTCCCGCAGTGGTAGGTTCTCCTGTGAAGAAGTGCATTAGAAATAAAGCAACGTTGTTTTTCAAATCAGCACACATACCAAAAAATGTATTTACTTAGTCCTGCTTAATGGCTTTCCAAGAGCCATTAGACTCAACTGAGTGAAAATTACATATTACCAAAACATGCACAATGTATCCTAAAATAGACATTTGATCTGTACATACAATAGGCAAGCCATTATCTTTTCTTCGCCTTCACTCCTTTATGCTAAGAAAATTGGCGTATTTTAGAGCAAAAGGTACATCTTCCCAAAGGTTTTCGTGTTTGCTTGCTTTGTTCCAAAGCTTAAGCAAGAACCACGTAGTGTGTTAATCAGTTGAGTGGTTAGTGAGGGACATTCTTCCTGCTCAAGACCTGGTAGACTTTCCTTATTAACAGAGGCACCAGCAAAGCATGAGAAGCCTAAGAAGATAAATGAAAAGTGGGTGATATCTACGGGATAGAACAACGGCTTTAGGGGGGGAAAATGCAAAAACACCCCTCCCTTTCCCATCGATTAGAGTCTGAAGCACTTTAATTTGACAAACTTTGTATGTAAATTAAGGATCTGTCCCATTGCTACCTGGCACCTGAGAAAGCAGCGGCAAAGGGGTTAATAATCGCTGGCAATTTTTTATTTAACCAGCAGTTCTGTTATAGAGATGGAGGCTGACCTGGAACATTAACAATCATAATGAAAGGGCAGGCAAGCAGATCCGGAAAACTCACCACTGTATGTGAAAAGGGAAAGTTTTTATGGATTTTAGAGAGGCCAAAGGAAAGGGCTTATTTTATATTTGAGAACATAGTTTAATTTAGATTTTTAAGGACAAGTCACCCCACATTCGAAATCCATATGTAACGGTTGAGAGAAATGGAACAATATCTCCATTTGATAGTGGAAAGCAAAGCACTCATATTTGACAATACCGTGTTTATAAGATATGTCTCTTGGTGGTTCTGCAAGAAGTCAATGTGTAATTTAATGTATTGACTTCTATTTCTAAAGAATCATGTTGTTTACTTTGCTATCTTAGGGGTTACTGGTCCACCTTGAACCGTGTCGTTGAAAGACACAAATCAGCCGGTGTGTACCTTTCCAGAGTTTTACCTGGAGACACTGGAAGCAGAGAATCATTCATGGAAGGCATGTTACAGTAGCAACAGCATTGATTTGGGAGTCAGGAGATAGAATTCAAAACCACAGCCCTTTCACTTAAAAATATGTGGCCATGCGGAAATAGCTTCTTCCAGGGGTTCTCGACCACAGCTGTACAACAAAACTATCTGTTGAGCTTTATATATACACCTGTACCCCTGGGCCACACTGCCAAGATTCTGGTTCAGTGGGTCACAGTTTGGTCCCTGTATTGTTCAAAAACAGCTGGGGTCAGTAACTACGATACAGCGTCCTCATTTGTAAACTAGGAATCCATTTCCTATCCATCGTAGAGGGTGGTTATAAAGATCAAATACAATGATATATTTAAGGCACCTGCAAACAGGGTTCATTTTTTTTTCTTCCAGTGGGCTTTGGTTGTTCTAGGTCTGGGCTCCCCAAAGTGGGTTCTAAGGAACAGGAGCCCCATGGGATGCTCTATGGAAAGAGTGCACCTGTCAGTCACATTTGGAAGCTGCACAGTATGCTCCCTTCCCGACTCTTACCAGGATGCTTGGCACATTGAAAGTTCTGAAAGCACTGAAGTCAATGAACTATTGGACACAGTGTTTCTCCAAGTTATTTCACCACCAAATTCCTTTTCAAGTGGCAATTATTAATTGACATTTCACAGGACATGCTTTGGGGATCGCTCTTCTCTGTGATCTCTAACTAACGTTCTAAGGTTCTGGAACCTCCCTCAGGGAATTTGCTGCATGTTGTGGTCTGATTAAGACCCAGCTTTTCTCATCATCCTGAAGAATATCTGCTCCTTTTCTGAACTATTAGTTTAAATGGATACTCATATCAGAAACGATTCTGTTTAACTATTGTAGTTTTCACTCGAAGTGTCTGAGTTTATGAAGGCAGAACATAAATGATCTAGGGAAAAAATTGAACCACCAGTTGAGAAGTAAAATTAATAACAAACAGTAGGAAGTCACAAGCCCACAAGTTTTCCAATAAAGGAAAGGCAGTCATGTTATGTGAGATCATACCTTACCCTCGAAACCGGAGGGATGGGATAAAATTAGAAATGCAAGTTATGATTACAGCTAAATTAATCCAGTGGTCAAAAGACTTTGGTAGACATTTTACATAGATGCACTAAAAAAATAAATAAAAAATATAAATAAATAAAAAAAATAAAAAATATATAAATAAAAAATTATATGTAGGAATATAGTAAATATTAGACTTAATTAAATAGGAAAATGTCATATTCTTTATCTAATGAAAAAATTGTGTTTTTAATCTACTTTGGGGAAAGCCAAGAACTTAAGAGCTTTTGGGAAACTGAATATAATTACATAAGTTTTTTGGCAGCATCATTTGCCTGGTCTGCACTTTTAGCCTAAGTGGAATATTTGGCTTCAAATATGTCCTCCTGGGAACAAAAAGCCAAAGTGGCAAAATGTATCTCTGGTTGAGGTTTTTTTGTAGAAGAATCACCTACTCTTTGAAGCATAAGGAGAAGAGGATGCATCCACATGGATACGTGGTCTTGAGATAGATGGGGGTGTAAAGTTCATGTTCATGGTCAGGTTGGACAGAGTTTGCCGTAAGAATTTGCATCCAATAATTACTTAATTTTTCTTTTCAAACATCTTGCTTTTGCAGGTTTGGTATGAAAATCTCGGTAGAACAGCTTTGCTTGTGAGTTTTCCGTTATTTCTACTCCGGTCCTGGCCAGAAACACTGTGAGAACACCCTTTCATTTGGTATTTGAGCCCTTATGCCTCTGTTCCTGGCTGCAGACCAAAGGGAACAAACACAACTGAACATTTCAGAACCTCAAAATAGTAAACTAAAAATGGTGTGCTCTGCTTTTGGTTCTAAAAATGATTGACCCCAGAGCCTTGTTCCAAACGATCGTGTTGATTCATCTCTAATGTGGATTGCTGGATTTTAGAAACCACTGGGCAACAAGTTTGTTTGTTTGTTTTTTTAATTGATAACTAAAAAACAAGCAAACACAAACAAAAGACAAAACAAAAACACTCACACGATCAAAATGGTTGTAATATGGGTATCAGGTCACTAGAGCAGAGCTACATTTTATGAAGATGTTTGTGGTCCAGTATAAATTAATGTAAATGACAAGAGGATTGGAGTCTGAAGTAGGGTATCTGTCCTTGAATGTTGACTTGATCGATTACTAGCTGAGTGACTGGGGCATATTTCCGAAGCTTAGTTTCCCTTTGGGTAGAATTAATAAGAAAAATGGAAAAATAATTACACCCATTTTTACTGGGGCATTATGAGGTGTGAAGCATTTAAAAAATACTTTAAAAATTGTAATGTGACTATTGCAATGATATTATGAAAGTTAGTGCATCCCAGTTACTAGAAGTTTGAACTTCATGGTCAAACATCTGGGTTCAAATCCCCATCCCTCTGCTTTCTCGTTCTTGGTCTGTGTAAGTCACTAACCATCTTTAACCATCAACTTTATCATCTGTGCAATGGGGATAGTGTTGTTAAAGTAAATGAAATAAGGTATGTAAGAAATTTGGCACATAGTTAATACTAGAAAAAATTGGTGGCTGTTAATAAATGTATAAAGTGATGATGATGGTGGTGATTTTATATGCTCATAATTCTGGGAGCCAGTCTAAATATAAACGTATGAGAATCTGGATCGATCCTTGAGAACTCTCTGGATCCTTCTCCCATAAAGTTACATACTCTGTAGAATTTTGCTGGGTGAATTGACACAGTGTGAGATTTACATAGCTTACTTGGGTAGACCCAAAATATGGGTTGGGCTACATGTGAGGATCTAGTGGGGAAAATGGAAAACACTTGCTAGGTTGATGCCAAGTATGAAGCAATGCTGATCTTGGCAATTTTTAGCATCTCATTTTCACCAGTAAGGAGAGGTAGGTGAAAAAGTACAAACATATGTAAAAGTCATAATAAAATTGTTGTGGAATTAAAACATGAAACCCACAATCTCTTAATTCCAACATAGCAGTATATTGTTTCTAAAAGTTCTTTTTATACTAGGAATTCCATAGGAAGATTGTTGTCTTCCAAACCCATACTCACTGCCAAAAGTCTTGCCTGCCCAAAATATGACTTGTATCTTCTTTACTTGATATCCCCTAATATATATTAAATGTAGGGATTTAGTAAACATTAGACATGATTACATATTAAAATGTCATATTCTTTATCCAATGAAAACATTGTGTTTTTAAACTACTCTGGGGAAATGAGTAGCCTGCTATCTTTAAGGTATCAGTCACGTGATATTTACTCTTCTTCCCTTCATAGTCAAAATGCTTGAAAAAATACTTTTCATTGACCACACTTCTTCATGGATTTTGAAACCCTGGCTCTCCTCACTCCCTAGTACTGAAGGTGCATTCTTCATAGACACCCCTGACCTTCCAAGAGCCATATCCAATAACAATTTGTGAATGTTCTTTCTCCTTTGCCACTTTGCATCATTGACTATGTTCTTAGAACCACCCCCTGCCCATTTGCACTGTGTTGCACTATTCTTGTTTTCTTTCCAAGTCTGATGACTCCTTTTCTCTGGCCTTAAAAGGCTTGCTCAGGATTCTGTCCTCCATCACCTTCTCTTTGCCAGAGACTTTATCTTCAGGTAAACCCATCCATTCTTGCTACTCTGCTTAGTTCCTCCACCCCAAGGCTGGGCCACCATATTTGTTCCCCCTATGTTTGTTCTCTCCACCTGGATTTCCTCAAACTCAGTATATAAAATCAAGACTCATCAATTTTCTCCTTGAACTAGCTCTCCTATCTCTTCCTTTTGGTTTCAGTAATTTTGTTGGTACATGGAAATTGTCTTCTCCTGGTGTTTAAGCTCCAAAACCTCGGTATTATCTTTGTCTCTCCACTTGTTTGACCTCCAGATTCTAGGAAGTTGCCACGTTTATTTGTAAGCTCTGTCAACTTTATCTCACAAAGTCCGTCACACTTATAAGACAGCTACACTGATGCAAGGGTCTGTGTGACTCTTTGTGATGCTTGTTCATATGTTCGCAAGATAGGTGCTAGACCTTCAGCCATAACTTCTGCATTCCAACAGGAAGAAGGGGAAAGATCACAGAAGAAAAAGGTATCTGCCAATTTAGGAGAACTTTCCTGAAAGCAACATCCAACAATCTTTGCTTATGTGTGTTGACTGGAGCAGTGTTGCATGATCACCTGATCTTGTAGAGGCAGAGAAATGTAGTTTAAAGAATATGAACACAGTACTGCTCCAATAAGGTAGAGTCCTATTTGTAAGGAAGAAAGTGCAAAATGATTTCGGGTAGACAATTGGCAAAAGGGTATTGGGTAGACTCGACAAACCTGTTCTTCTTACTTCCCTATGCTTTCTTAAAATAAGCTTCCATTGGTAAGATGAAACAGCCTAATACTCCTTATTGCCCCCCATCATCACTCTAGCTCACGTCATCATCATCTCTTTGCTTGGGTGGTTGCCAAGCAAAACGGACACATTGTGTCTGTGCTCCATGACTACTATGGCACCTGTTCACCAATTCGTTTATTTAACAAGAAATTGACAACAGGCACTGTGCTGTTCGCTAGGGATGAACAAAACCATGACCAGCTCACAGTTTCAGGGTCTTACTGTCTCGCCAGTTGATTTCAATGCAACACAATGATTGACATAATGGAGATAGACACAAGGAATTGTGGAAGCAGAGAGAAAAATGTGACTAACTCGCCCTGGGAGTGGCTGAGAAGACCGAGGAGTTGATGTGAGTTGAGCTGTGTATTATTAGGAGTTTCTCAGGACAACCCAGAGAGGCATAAAAATAAATTTTCTATTTTTGTAAACTAATTACCAGTGAAAAACAAAGTGGTTGTATACTTGACCTCACTCTGAATTTAATTTTTAAAGAAAGTAATCGTAAGCGAAAGCAATTTTAAATATAACATTATAGGGCACAGTATTGATAAATGAGAGGAAAATTCATTCTTAAAGAGTGTACCACTCACTTACAATGTCCTGAAATTAACTGAGAACTCATTTGTCAAGGCTGCACCTACCATACAGACAATTCTTCCAATTAGCATCAAAAACGATCATTCTTAACCTCTCATGCATTAAGAAAATCTTGTCTGCACCCAATGTTCTGTTCATAATCAATGGAGCCCTTTATGTATGTTATTTCAAATTTATCATCCTGCATATTACTAAAATGAATGAATTAATAAATGATTCTGCTGTAGGTCCAGAGGCCAGATTTATGTGTTGTCTTCTGGTTCTCATGGGATTTTCTTTTGGTCTCTGTGACATTTCACTCTGCAGCTTCTCAAAGTTAAGGATATTTATTGATAGCTACCGACGGCATGTGTTAGTATGCATAGATGGACAATGGCTCTCTCAGAAAAGTGGACATTTTAGGGGATCACTTATCCTCTGAAAATGTCAGGTAAGTCACTATCAGACTATGTTAAAAAGGCAATGCAAGTGTTGTGTTATATCAGTTCTAATGGTATTACATTGCTATCAAAAGAAAGAATTGAGATAAAGCAAATTATAATACTTCATGCTGGTGAAGTTATGGTAACATTGGTACATTCCTAAACTGAGTGAAGAAGAAAATAGTGCCACATTCCTGGAGACTAATCTCATGATATGTAACATGATCCCTAAAATATTTATATCCTTGACCCTTAGTTGCATTTGCAAGAATCTACTTATGGAGATGATTAGAAATGTAGAATTGTTGGCCGGGCTTGGTATAGAGCATTAAGTAAACCGCAGACCATAAATGAGACAGAACGTTATGTTGTCATCAAGATTTGTATATTCAAATAATTTTTGTTCTTATAAGAAATTGCCCACTATATTCAGTGATAAGAAAAAGAAGACAGTTGTATTAAGGTTTTATCTATCTATCATCTATCTATCTATCTATCTATCTATCTATCTATCTATCATCTATCTATGTATCTATCTATCATCTATCTACCATCTATCATCTATCTCTCTATCATCTATCTATCATCTATCTCTCTATCTCTGTATCTATCATCTATCTATCATCTATCTATCTATCTATCTATCTATCTATCTATCATCTATCTATCCATCTTTTACATGCACACAGACAGACAGACACACACACACCTTTCAAATGACATTTCTCAGAATACTAACAATGCTCTAAGTTTAAGCAATTTGTTATCATCTTTAAATTTCTCTAGATTTTATAGATTTCTATGTCAAGGGTATGAGTTTCATAATCAGAAATCAATCACTCAAAAGAAAATACTAACAAGGAGCATGTCAGAGAGGAAGAAGGGATTGCTTATTGGCCCTTTTCATATCTATGCTGTCTGGGCTGATCATTCTTGGACCTGTACACAGTGTGAAGTCTCAGTTCAGGCTCTGGCCAGGACAGGTGCTCTAGGCTTTGAGCAAGGTTCCCTGCTACCATGCTCTGCCCTCACAGCCCCCAACTTCCAGACTGTCCTGAGATTTCTCTTTCCAAGTACAGTTATCACCATGTTACTTCCTGTCTTAAAACATGGTGAACACCTTGCTGATTGCCCACAGAAGAGACACCAAAGCCTCTGCTTGGCACCAGCCCTGCTCTTGAGTCTGATATCCTTCATGTCTCTCAATCTTCTTGCACCCCAGCAAAAGAGAGCATCGAATATCTTGCTGGCAGGCACACTTCTCCTTGCTCCCCCTTTCCCAACTTTAGCTCCAATTTTGCTTGTTGAAGTCCTACCCATCCTTCAAAGTCCTGCTCAAATTCCCAGGGAGTTCATTCAAAATTCATCTCTTTCCCCATTAGTTCCTCCTTGCCCTTTGTTGATCTCTTTTATTACATAAATAGACATTTTACTCATACTATGAGTACTTGCATTTTTGTGTGTGTTTTTCTGTTTTTATATTGAGCACTTGATTTTTAACACCCCACCCCAATGATGTCTTCTTTTGTAATCTTTACGGAATGGCTCTTCAACATAGTATATATCACCATCATTTGAAGGTTTGGTGACACAGGGTGCTGGGCCTCATCCCTAGGTCTCTGATTTAGTATATCAAGGACGAGGCCTGAGAATTCCCATTCCTAACAAGTCCCCAAGTGATACTGCTTCTGCTGCTAGTATGGCGACCACACTATGAGAACCAGTGCTTTTCAATAATGGGAGAAAATGAACTAATATCAATGAACTTCCTTCTTGCTGTAGCAGATAGATGCAGAAGATAAGAGTGCAAGAATTAGAGACTTGGGGTTGAATTTGACCACTTCTTGCTTGAACAACTCTTAACCCCTCTGAATCTTCCTTTTCTTGTCAGACAAATAGGGATATTATTACTTCATCACATGGTTGTTCTGAGAGTTGTGAGAAATCATGTTTGTAAAGTGCCCAGGAAATGGTGGCTATTATTAACCATGTAATCTGTGCAATAACTTTATAAAATGGACTTGGTTACCATTTTGTAGATTAAGAGACGGAGGCGTGGAGAGGATCAATAACTTACCTGAAGTCATCTACCTTATACATGGTGAGACTGGGATTCTAATTCAAGTGATTTTGACACTTTCCACTCTACCCTAATATGGCATATTATACACAATGCACACTCAAAAGAGTTCCTAAAGTTGGATTTCCATATTTATTTGTATGAAATCCTCCATTGGCAATACCACATCTCAAAATATTTTCCTGGACTTTCAATATAAGACTATTTCCATTGTTAATGGACACGAGGGCAATTTCCATCTCATTTTAAGAGGCTATGAGAAGGGGCGCCTGGGTGGCTCAGTTGTTAAGCGTCTGCCTTCGGCTCAGGTCATGATCCCAGGGTCCTGGGATCGAGTCCCACATCGGGCTCCCTGCTCAGCGGGGAGCCTGCTTCTCCTTCTCCCTCTGCTCCTCCCCACTGCTGTGCTCTTGCTCGCTCTGTCTCTCCCAAATGAATAAATAAAAAATATTTGAAAAAAATAAAAAAGTAAAACAACTTTAAAAAAAAAAAAGAGGCTATGAGAAAATAACAAATCAGGTGAGTAAAAGTAATTATTAAAGAAGGAACTTGCAGGGCGCCTGGGTAGCTCAGGTGGTTAAGTGTCCAACTCTTGGTTTTGATTCAGGTCATGATCTCAGGGTCGTGAGATCGAGCCCCACGTTCAGCTCCATGTTCAAGCATGGAGTCTGCTTGAGATTCTCTCTCTCCATCTCCCCCCCCATCTCCCTCTGCCGCCCCCACCCCTGCCCTCTCAAATAAATAAATAAATCTTTTTAAAAAAATCCTTTAAAGAAGAAACACATTAAATTAAAATGAAGTTGACTAAGCAAAGTGTCATTTTACAGTTCTTTGTTACTTTGTGGCATTATTAGTTTCAGGAACATTATAAAATATAGTTTAATTTTCTTTATTGTAGTTTTTCTTGGGGAGGGTGGAGGTATATTTTGTTATAGATTTTATGATAAATAACTTGATTTCAACAGCACTTTCAAATTTGTTAGACATTAAAACAATAAAGACCATTTTTATAAATTGAAAATCCACTTTGTGTGAACACTAAAATGCCAGGATTTGATTTCTTTGTTTCTATAGAAACAAAAGAAAATTGAGATTAAAATAAGCTAAAATGGAATGAAGTTTTGTGAAACAGATAAAGGAGCTTATTTTACTTGTTCCCAGTGTAATGTGTTAAGATCAAATCTTTATTTAAAACCCAGGCTATCTGTGGACACTTCTTCTTTTTGAAGAATAGTTCAGTTGAGATGGGGGAAGGGCCAGTTAGCATTGTGGTGAATGGCAAGAGTTATACCAATAAAAAACCCACTATGTGGGCTCTCGGTAAATGTATTTGTTTATTGACACGCAAGCTAATTGATCAAATTTATCACTCAAGATATTTTTTTTCTTTTTTACCTTTTATTGGAAAGAGCAGAAGATGAGTGAGGCCAGTTTCATGGGTGTAAGGTGTGCAGTCACATGGGTCCCCACACTCACAAGGGCCTCACACTTGGTTTAATACTCTGCTGCTTTCATTTTAGGATTCTCAATTTTTGAACTTGGGGGGCCACATTTTCATTTTGCACTGGATCCTGAACATTATGCAACCAACCCTGAAGACAAATATTATTTTATAACTTTTCTGACTCTCTTTTCTGAACACTGTCCCCTTTCATTCCTGCTGTAGGGATACCATAGGTGGCCATATTGTTCAGGGTGACTATATACTTTGGTTATGCTCGATTGGCTCAGAAGAGGACACCTGACTCCTGATGGGTCAATCAGAGCACCTTCTCATGGACAAAATTGATTGACCCAAAGATGGACACTTGAACCAAACTGAGCCAACTTCTAGGAACTTTGAAACTTGGACTGAATAACTGAGCTACAAGATTGTTGATGGCAGTATTTCCCAATATTTGGGCTTAGGAAAGAAGAGAATACTGGTTTCAAGAATGAATATAAAGAAAGAGGTGGGCATGAAGATACTTGGAAAGGTGAGGACTAGAAAGAGGGTCTTGTTAGCCGTCCTGGATCCATTTGTTTCTGAGGCGGAGTTGGCTTTCTCTCGGTGGATTCTGTTATTTATAATCAAAAAGTCCTATTATAGGAATGAAGAGAAATGTTTTCCCATTTACTTCCATTTTGTCAATTCAGTTCCAGGTAGGGCTCTTCTTGTTTTGAGAGAATAATCCTTCACCATGCCATCTGTACTCTTTTTCCTGAAATGACTTTATTTTCTGAGGTGTTAGTCTTGCTGTTTCAGCGACCTGCAGACAGGATGTGTCTCCACCAGGAACATCTAAGAAGTGAGAGGTCTGTGTCTTCATGCTTATATTTATATAGACTCTCCTTTCTTTGCTCTACTTATGTGGCATGAACAACTTGAACCTGACAGAAGAATGAAATGTTTTTGCAACCAAAGAACGTGCAACTCAACCCGACTTTTATCGGAAACTTTGCTCACAGAGAACATGTAGTGGGTGGCAGACAAGAATCGGAAGACCATTAACGGTCGTCTTATTTTAAAAAAGCACTGTGCTCGCAGTAATGATGTCTATACTAGCCCATAAAACCACTCAGACTTTTCTTTCTTTCAGACACTATAGTCCAGTGGGAGAAGTTTGGGATCTAAAGGATACTATTCTTTAACTTTATGATGTGTTCTTTCCACCCTCCTAGATCTCAATTGGAGGATTTGCAGAATTTAAGTCATAATTTCCTCTATGAAACCTACAAGGTAGGATGAGGACCTATAAATAGCATGTTGCAGAAAAAGACGAGGATCTGCATATCTACCCAGTTCACCTCTCTTGCTCCCAGACTAGTCCAACAGAGGAATTGGAATGATTTATCTTTTGCTTTCCAGGCATAGTTGCACTTGATAAATTTTCCTGTTCTTCTGCCCCATATTAAACAATCTAATATGTAACTTAAAATATCGTTTTCTTAGAAATATATTATGAAACAGACTGAGAAGAACATCTCTGTGGCATTTGTCTCATGAGACCAGTACTGCTGGGAAGTGAGGCTTCCATAGGAAGATGTAATCAACTCAGGAAGATGAACCAGGCAGAAGTAAAACCACCTTTGACAGAAACATGTCTAACTGTATATAAGATGTTGATCGAGATGTGTTTGCCTGCCAACAGAAACATTAATTCAACTGGCTTAAATGATCAGGATATTTATTTGTATATATTTATTTATTTTTTATTTTATATGTATATATATATATAAATGTTAACACATAATGTATTATTTGTTTCAAAGGTACAGGTCTGTGATTCATCAGTCTTACACAATTCACAGCGCTCACCATAGCATAATTTATTTATTTTTAGAGAGAGTGTATGCACAAGCAGGGGGAGGGGGAGGGAGGCAGAGGGAGATGGAGAGAAAGAATCCTAAGCAGGCTCCACACCTTGTGTGGAGCCCATCATGGGACTTGATCTCTCAACCCTGAGATCATGACCTGAGCTGAAATCAAGAGTCAGATGCTCAAGTGACTGAGCCACCCTGGTGCCCTGATCAGGATATTTATTATGTGATATAACAAAAAGTCTAGAGATAGGGTGCTAGCTCTGGGTTTAGCTTATTCAGCAGTTCAATGGCATCATCAATAATCGAAGATTTTGCATTTTTCTCCTCTGCTATTATCAGCATGGTGGTCCCCCCCACTCATGTTGCTGCAGAGCTCAGCTGTAAGACTTAGCACTTCATTTAGCAACATGAGCAGTACAAGGGCAGAGAGAGTGAAAACCTTTCCCAGAAGGCCTTGACTTTTCTTGCTTTCATGTCACTTTGGTAGGAAATTCATCACTGCCTATTTCAAAATCAAGCCGTCCTAAGGGAAATTCTATGATGGATTCACCTCCACAAGTGTGGGACTCAGACTTCCCTGAAGGATACGAGTACCCAATATCTGAAGACTATTGGGGCTTTTCAGACAAAGAATAGGGGGAGGATGCCTGTGGGGAGAAAACTATATGTAACCTGTGACAGTGGCAAGATAGGGTCAGAAGACATTTATGTTTTACAAAACTGTAGAATATTCCAACACTATGGGATGTGTAGTTGTTCTAATTTAAGAAGCTAGAATTATTGAAAAGTGGCCTTAAACTTGTATTTTCCTGCATCTATTTTATATCAAAGATATCAAATAAAGTTCCCAGATTTTAACAAGGAGGAAAGAGAAATTCTAAATAGTGAAATCCTTCTTCAAATCTCCGTAGCCTCCTAGGTTTTATATAATTGCATTTGATTCAGCCTTAGTGTCTGGTATGGGATTTTTTTTTATTTGGTCTTGTTGAGTTCACTGCATGGTTCCATTTATTTGGTCTGTTCGTTATTAGTTCGGTTTTGTAATCTACAAATTCACATAGAAAATATCCATTTTTTCCATCTAATAAATGACCAGACTTATCTTGAAATTTTATTAACTTTTCTCGAAACTTCCAAAAATTGTGAACTGCAATTAGCAGTCCAAGGAATAATTTGAGAAATACCTCAAATCAGGAAGTACTCTGTTAATGACAGATTCACCTTCAATATATTTGGTAATGTTTCATAAAGGAAATAAGTATAAAATTCTACTTGATACAAATAGTATTTGCTCCTTTTACTTTTATTACCCCCACCTCCTTGGCTCATATTTGGATCTTCTCTTACCCTGACGATTCCAGTAGCTTCCTAACTGGGCAATCCACCCATCATGCTGTTCAGAAGGCAACTTTCTAAAACACAAATATGATACTCTTTCTTTGTTTGGACCTTCACTGACTCCCTGTTACTTACAAAATCAAGTCCATGATCTTTTTAGTTAGATGTTCAAGACCTCTGAAACTTTGTTTCAATATTCTCTTATAGCTTCAAAAGTTACTAATTCAGTAGAATTTGAAAGTGTTGAGCTCACTGTGAACTCCAGGCATGGGGTGTTGTTTGTGGTTCCCCAAATACCCCATGTTCTTTCGTGTTTCCAGATATTTAAACATTCTGATGCTATAATTCAGCTTATAGTTTTCCAGCTATCCTGCCCAACAGGATCCTATTTATTACTTAAGATACAAAAGCTCTCTTCCTGGTAAAGACTTTCTGGAACTCATCTTTCTCTCACCCCCTGCTCCAGACAGCCTGTGGATTATACTTTGTAATGTTGTCTTTGCATTTCTAGTGCAGAATTTGGACCTGTCCATCACATGCATATTTAATATAAACTTTAATCCCCACATGAGATGGGGCTTCACTGATTGGACCTAAAGACACAGAAAGATACTGGTTAGTGGGCCTTCAACAGGAAATGGATGTATATGAAGAGGTAGTTCTTTTCTGCAACATTTTAAAGACATTGTATAAATAAGTCTGATCAAGATAGATTTAGGTTCAAACTATGCATTGAACATCTCTTGGATGTTTTCACTCATACTATCTCAAAATAACAAATCTGTTAAGTTATATAGGTTTATGGAAGTTATGAACATTTTAGGGGTTTAGTTTTTGCAAAAACTGATAGATCTTTGTAGTTCAGTGGTGATTTTTAAAAAATTTCTACCATCTTCCATTCATTGGAGATTGGGTAGTTATGTTAAAGGCAGGAGGTTTGAAAGGTCTAGGTAACTTAATAGACTTTCTGTTTGGTTCATTCTTTGGTTCTCTAACATGAGTAAAAGTACAATTACCAAAAATAAAAAATTTACATGATAAAACATGTTTATTATAGCTTAGGGATAATTTTTTTTTTTTTAAGATTATTTATTTATTTATTTGACAGAGAGAGACACAGCGAGAGAGGGAACACAAGCAGGGGGAGTGGGAGAAGGAGAAGCAGGCTTCCCGCGGAGCAGAGAGCCTGATGTGGGGTTCGATCCCAGGACGCTGGGATCATGACCTGGGATCATGACCTGAGCCGAAGGCAGACGCTTAACGACTGAGCCACCCAGGCGCCCCTAGCTTAGGGATAATTTAAAGTACCTTTTAAAAAGGGTACTCCCACCCCTTACATAATTAAAATAGTGTGACATTTTCCCTTCTTTTCTCTGAGCTTGTTGGTAGCAAAGCCCATTTATCTTTGGCATCTTCTTAGCCTCTAGTATAAAGTTTTGCACTCAAAATACAAATGTAATAAACATTTGCTAAATAAATAAATGATATTATAAATGTTAATGGTTTTTATTATCATAATATCTGAACGTTGCCAAGGATTTTGAACACAGTTCAGGCTTATTCTACAACAAAATGGTCTGGATTTTTTTCTGGTAATTTTTTTTTATTCAAATATAGATGACTCACAATGTCACATTAGGTTCAGGTGTACAACATAATGATTCAACACATCTATACGTTATGCTATGCTCCCTGCTGATGCAGCTGCCATCGGTCACCACACAACACCACTGGAACATCTGGTCAATTTTTTAAAAGGGGCATCAATAGGGAGCTTTTCTTGATTATAAGGAAGCCCTCACAAAGGTATGTTTGCAATCGTATCTATATTTCCACACCCAAGAGGCAACAGATTGGCAGCATCAAATGCTTTGGTCTTTCCATGTGGCTGAAACTACATTGGAAGCCAGTAAGATATAATGTATTATTTGTTTCAGAGGTATAGGTCTGTGACTCAAGTCTTACACAATTCACAGCGCTCACCATAGCACATACCCTCCCCAATGTCTATCACCCAGCCACCCCATCCCTCCCACCCCCCACCACTCCAGCAACCCTCTGTTTCCTGAGGGAAAAAAAAAAGAAGATAGCAGGAAGGGAAAAATGAAGGGGGAGAAATCGGAGGGGGAGATGAACCATGAGAGACGATGGACTCTGAGAAACAAACAGAGGGTTCTAGAGGGGAG
This sequence comes from Phoca vitulina, assembly GCF_004348235.1. Classification (NCBI taxonomy): domain Eukaryota; kingdom Metazoa; phylum Chordata; class Mammalia; order Carnivora; family Phocidae; genus Phoca; species Phoca vitulina. Next base: position 1,811,399 of record NW_022589764.1, on the reverse strand, counting down.
GGGGGTGGGAGGATGGGTTAGCCTGGTGATGGGTATTAAAGAGGGCACGTACTGCATGGAGCACTGGGTGTTATAGGCAAACAATGAATCATGGAACACTACATCAAAAACTAATGATGTAGGGGCACCTGGGTGGCTCAGTCGGTTAAGCGGCTGCCTTCAGCTCAGGTCATGATCCCAGGGTCCTGAGATCGAGCCCCGCATCGGTCTCCCTGCTCAGCGGGGAGCCTGCTTCTCCCTCTCCCACTCCCCCTGCTTGTGTTCCCTCTCTCGCTGTCTCTCTCTCTCTCTGTCAAATAAATAAATAAAAATCTTAAAAAAAAAAAAAACTAATGATGTAATGTATGGTGATTAACATAACATAATAAAAAAATAAAAAGTAAATAAATATTAACAGGGGTAAGAAAAAAAAAAAAAAGAAAGCCAGTAAGAAATTCAAGTTCTATTGTTTCATGTAAGAAATAAACCCCACACAGCTCTTCATTATAGAGATGTCGTTTTCCAGTATGTCAGTTGCTAGACCAGAGACCTTGCCTTTCCCCTGTTACTGACTTTTTGACTATCTCATTGTTCCTCGGAATCTTCATCATGGCAGAGGCTGACCTGAGGACAAGCCATCGATTCTCTCCCCCTTTGACAGCATCCCTGGCAAAATTCCTTGTTGATTTAGACTTGGGCATATGGCACGCAATAAGAGAGTGACTCGAAGAAACCCACTGCTTACCAGAAACCCCAGATTGGGATCGATGTATCGTGGGTTCTGGTTCTCAAGTATCAGTGTGTGTGTGTGACCCAGGGGAGCATGTTAGGTGTGTGCAGGGTCCTGGGAATCTGCATTCTTAAGCAGTGCCAAAGCGCTGCTGATGTGAGTGGTCCCTGGACTCCACATAAACATAGGCTGAGGTAGTTCAAGGAGGTAATTAAGCAAATGAGGCATAACTATCAGGCCGTGTCACAGCTGGGTGATTCTACCTCACACATGTGTTTGGGGAGATAGTGCAGGGGTAAGGCAGAATGCTGGGTTCAAATCCCAGCTTGGTTACTTACCTGTATGTGCTCGCCAGAAAGTTACCTCACCTCTTTTTGCCCTGTTTTTTTCAACTCTTACGTAGGGATAATAACAATTATTACTTCTCAGGATCTTGGTGGGGTTAAATGTGTTAATACAGGTAAAGTGCTTGGAACACTGTTTGACACACCATAAATATCATGTAAGTGTTAGCTCTGTCTCTGTTGGCTCCAAATCTTTGAAATTAGCCTCCTCCCCCTCTGTCCTGAGGTCACACTGCATTTTGTCTGTTTCTTATAGCCCCAAAACGCTCCTATATGCTTAGGAGCACGGGTATATTTAAAGACACTGAGGACTTTTGCTATCTCGTGTTAATCTTCTCCATTCAAAGAACCAGAAGACTGCATTATGAATTTATAAATTCACTTAAGTAAAGACGGAGAGGGAGATCGATCCCAAAGGACATATTATCAAAATTGGGCTCCAGATGGAGAATTTATATGATTTGGTGTAAGTTTAAATTTAGAGTTGTTTTATTCCAAAGCCGGAGAGAAGAGGAAGGGAAATGTGGGCCTTGGCTAGTTAAATGAATGTAAGGAATCTTCTTTATTTCCAAAACTATTAGATTATTCACAGAATTTGTCATTTATTTCAACACGCTTTCTGACTTCTCTCCGTAACTTTTAATGTTTAGTTTTAAAACTCTTTATTATGAAACAACTCTGGTTCTTAATAGGATGAAAAGAAGAGTCGGAGTGAGCAGAGATCAGAACTGTCATTGGAACAAGCCTGGGCTAAGAGGAACGGGGTGGAAGATCCATGGTTACACGTGTCAAGTGTCCTGGATGTCTCAGTAATTACCCCTCCACCTCCCTTTTCCTGTACTATTTCCCCTCCCTCCCTCCCTCCCTTCCTTCCTTCCTCCCTCTCTTCTTTCCTTCCTCCCTCCCTCCCTTTCTTCCTTCTTTCTCCCTCCCTCCCTTCCTTCCCTCTTTCCTCCCTTCCTTCCTTCTTTCCTCCCTTCCTTCCTTCTTTCCTTCCTTCCTTCCTTCCTTTTCTTTCTGACTTCCTGTCTTTCTTTCTTTTTTTTTTTTTAGAGAGAGAGAGAGAAAGGAGGGGAGGGGCAGAGGGAGAGAGAGAATCTTAAGCAGGATCCACACTCAGCATAGAGCCTAACGCAGGGCTTGATCTCACGACTCCGAGATCACAGCCTGAACCGAAATCAAGAGCCAGATGATAGAGCCACCCAGGTGCCCCATCTTGTACTGTTTCTGACCATCATCTTCAAGTGGAACAAACTACTCACTTTTCCTTTTTAACCAAACGGGAAAAAGATGCCTACAAGTCCCATAATCGGTATCAGTGGGGTCAGAGTGGGTGAACAATTCTGAGTTTAGTGAGAAATTTCTACATTGGAGGCTCTGTTTAATCTTGCTTTTCTATTTCATCTTACTGTGGCTTCAGAGTTTCACCCAAGAAACACAGGCAAGGTTTAAAAATAACATGGTAGATAAGTAGCAATACATAGGTATTTATACTTATTATACAGAGGAGATATAATCAGGGCCAAGTGGCCCTAAATTAACTCATTTAAAAACATGATTCTTCCTTGGGTTATGGCTTTTCTTTCCTCCAATGGTGTGCTGGTAAATGTTTAACGACCAGCTCTTTGGAACAAAAGCTCTTTCATGGTGTTGGCTGATTTCCATAATACTCCCGCCATAGCCAGTTTTGAGCTCCCTTGTGACGCGCCCTGGAAGCAGATTTGAGAAGAGAGGCACACATGGGCTCTTGGGGTCTGTTCAGACCAGCTCCTGTACACCTCTGCTTATATCCCAGAAAAGATTAGGGAGAGGCCAACCAAAGTCCTGAGAATTGGCATTCAGAGTAAGATCTATGGCTTGCTTTGGAAAGGTGAGGGGCGGCGTTCGAACCAGAAAGTTGAATCAACATGGGCGTCTTCCTAACAATGAATAATCCAGCCAACACTCACTGTTACACTAGTTTAGAGAAATGAATTAAGCAAGCGTTTAGACATTCCTCTAGGTGTCAATCTGGATATGTCAAAGGAAACATTCTGAAACTGTGATTTTCTAAGGTATATTCTTTTCTCTTTCTTTTTTTTTTTTAATATTTAATTTATTTATTTGAGAGAGAGAATGAGATAGAGAGAGAGAGCATGAGAGGGGGGAGGGTCAGAGGGAGGAGCAGACTCCCTGCTGAGCAGGGAGCCTGATGCGGGACTCGATCCCGGGACTCCAGGATCATGACCTGAGCCGAAGGCAGTCGCTTAACCAACTGAGCCACCCAGGCGCCCCTCTTTCTTTAAATTATTAAGACTATGTCACTTGATGTAAACTTATATCAGAAGATTTAGCCTATGTGTCCAAATTCTTCAGTGTCTTATGCTTGGGAGGAATTCATTGTGCATTTATCCACAATTTCCCTGATGTTGTATCATCCCAACTGCAGTATGAGGATGAGGCAATCTAGGGCCTGTCTCCAAGGGGTGAAGTGAAGTCCAGAACGCAAGATCATCATGCTACTCTCAGAGTCTGTGTATACCCAGGATCTAGCATGCAGGAATATAAGAGAATTGTATGTGTGAAGCATTAAAAAGAGAAATTAGGGGCGCCTGGGTGGCTCAGTCGGTTAAGCGGCCAGCTCTTGATTTCAGCTCAGGTCATGATCTCAGGGTCCTGGGATCAAGCCCTGAATCCAGCTCCCTGTCCAGTCAGGAGTCTGCTTTAGGATTCTCTCTCTCCCTCTGCCCCTCATCTCACCACGTGCGCATGCACACTCTCTCTCTCAAATAAATAAATAAATCTTTAAAAAAAAAATAAAAAGAAATTAGGGCAACTGAATGTATAGTGGGTCATCCTGATAGGTGATAGAGGGAAGGGTGTCATGGATGGGGAAGGCTGCCCTGAGCAAGTTATATTTGCACTGAGATCTGAAGGAGGACCAGGGCCCATGCACTCAAAGATTTTAGTGTGATGCAGGGTGCCAGGTTTTAGGCATCAGGGACAGCTCATGCTGAGGGCCCATGGTTGGAGGGAACATGGTGCATTTAAGCTGAAGATGGAAGGCCAGGCTAAAGCCTAGGAACTTGGGGGAGCCTCATGCAGGACAAGATGGGAGGGGTGTGCAAGACGGCAGCACCCAGGAGCTGAGATTTTGTGCTTGGCTCCTTGGATGGAGAATGGCGGACAGTAGGATGAATGGTTGGTTGAAGTCTCATTGCCAGGATGGAGAGAGAAATTCATTGGGAATCTTTGTTAGTGTTGTAATAACTTTTGGGTTCAAGCAGTGCTGCTTTGGAGCCCAAGTGACCAGGCACCCAAGAATGGAGACGTTCTCCATTTCTGGACCATCTACAGAGTGACTAAGAGCCACATAGTCATGATTAAGGGACTGACTCATCTCAAGCATTTGACAGGTGTGGGAACCCAAGGAGGGGAACCCAAGAGAGGGAGGAGCCCCACTCTCTAAGGGCAGCAGTGCTGGCTTCAAGGTGGAGTGGTGAGTGGCTTTGAGGTAGCAGGCTACCGTGCACAGTTGTGAAGTTTGTGTACCTGGCAAAGGGGCCCAGCACAGGGACAGCGAGAGCTTTGATCCAGCCCCTTTCTCAGTGCCTCCAGTCTGCATCATGGCAAGGGGCTGCCCAGAAGTGGTGTCTCTTGGACTGGTTGGCTAAGGCTTTAGGCCAGCAAGACCCTGCCCAGGAATAAGTTTGGAGAGGCATATTTGATGGAGGGAGAAATTCTTGAGGCTCTAGATTGGCTAGGAGGAGTTTTGAACTTGAAGAAATAAAGTTAATATTACCTCATTTGTGCTTACAGGTCAGTGGGACAGGAATTACTCAATCACATAAGGTATGTGTGTGTGTATATATATATATATATATATATATGCACAAACCCACACATATATATGCATATGTGTGCATGTGTCTACACATATATGAATGTTTAAATGGAGATGCATGTCCTTTATGTCCTTTCTTTTCCCTTTTCCTTAGTGCATGATTTCCCATTTCCCTTCCCACAAACCACTAATGCCTATCTTGTCCAAATTACTTAGTTGCCTAAGGAGGAGTAAGATTATTCTAATGGAACTGCAGAAAGAAAGAGGGACACAATACTCAGCTTCTTTTTTTTTTTTTTTTTTAAAGATTTTATTTATTTATCTGAGAGAGAGAATGGGAGACAGAGAGCATCAGAGGGGGAGGGTCAGAGGGAGAAGCAGACTCCCTGCTGAGCAGGGAGCCCGATGTGGGACTCGATCCCGGGACTCCAGAATCATGACCTGAGCCGAAGGCAGTTGCTTAACCAACTGAGCCACCCAGGCGCCCCCAATACTCAGCTTCTAAAATCAGACATAGGATTGTGTTGCATCTGCAGCAAGTTAGGCTTTGTGGGAAGAAAAAATTTGAAATTCCTTTAAATTCTTGTTAACTTATTTGGAGCCAAGCTTGGAAGAGAAGATCATCTATTTAATCCAGAGGAAGGCCCCCGCTTCCGTCAAAAAAGCTGAGCCATGGGAATACAATGGCACTAAATTCCTATCTTTCAATAGTTACCCTGAATGTAAATGGGCTAAATGCCCCAATCAAAAGACACAGGCTATCAGATTGGATTAAAAAACAAGACCCATCCGTATGCTGTCTGCAAGAGACTCATTTTAGACCCAAAGACACCCCCAGATTGGAAGTGAGGGGGTGAAAAACCATTTACCATGCTAATGAACACCAAAAGAAAGCTGGGGTGACAATCCTTATATCAGACAAATTAGATTTTAAACCAAAGACTGTAATAAGAGATGAGGAAGGACACTATATTCTACTTAAAGGGTCTATCCAACAAGAAGATCTAACAATTGTAAATATCTATGCCCCTAACATGGGAGCAGCCAATTATATAAGGCAATTAATAACAAAAGCAAAGAAACACATCGACAACAATACAATAATAGTGGGGGACTTTAACACCCCCCTCACTGAAATGGACAGATCATCTAAGCAAAAGATCAACAAGGAAATAAAGACTTTAAATGACACACTGGACCAAATGGACTTCACAGACATATTCAGAACATTCCATCCCAAAGTAACGGAATACACATTCTTCTCTAGTGCCCATGGAACATTCTCCAGAATAGATCACATCCTAGGTCATAAATCAGGTCTCAACCGGTACCAAAAGATTGGGATCATTCCCTGCCTATTTTCAGACCACAATGCTTTGAAACTAGAACTCAATCACAAGAGGAAAGTTGGAAAAACTCAAATACATGGAGGCTAAAGAGCATCCTACTAAAGAATGAATGGGTCAACCAGGAAATTAAAGAAGAATTGAAAAAATTCATGGAAACCAATGAAAATGAAAACACAACTGTTCAAAATCTTTGGGATGCAGCAAAGGCAGTCCTAAGAGGAAAGTATATAGCAATGCAAGCCTTTCTCAAGAAACAAGAAAGGTCTCAAGTACACAACCTAACCCTACACCTAAAGGAGCTAGAGAAAGAACAGCAAATAAAGCCTAAACCCAGCAGGAGAAGAGAAATAACAAAGATCAGAGCAGAAATCAATGAAATAGACACCAAAAGAACAGTAGAACAGATCAACGAAACTAGGAGCTGGTTCTTTGAAAGAATTAACAAGATTGATAAACCCCTGGCCAGACTTATCAAAAAGAAAAGAGAAATGACCCAAATTAACAAAATCATGAATGAAAGAGGAGAAATCACAACCAACACCAAAGAAATACAAACAATTATAAGAACATATTATGAGCAAGTCTATGCCAGCAAATTCGATAACCTGGAAGAAATGGATGCATTCCTAGAGATGTATCAACTACCAAAACTGAACCAGGAAGAAATAGAAAACCTGAACAGACCTATAACCACTAAGGAAATTGAAGCAGTCATCAAAAATCTCCCAACAAACAAAAGCCCAGGGCCAGATGGCTTCCCAGGGGAATTCTACCAAACATTTAAAGAAGAATTAATACCTATTCTTCTGAAACTGTTCCAAAAAATAGAAATGGAAGGAAAACTTCCAAACTCGTTTTATGAGGCCACCATTACCTTGATCCCAAAACCAGACAAAGACCCCATCAAAAAGGAGAACTACAGACCAATATCCCTGACCAGCATGGATGCAAAAATTCTCACCAAAATACTAGCCAATAGGATCCAACAGTACATTAAAAGGATTATTCACCACGACCAAGTGGGATTTATCCCTGGGCTGCAAGGTTGGTTCAACATCCGCAAATCAATCAACGTGATACAATACATTAACAAAAGAAAGAACAAGAATCATATGATCCTCTCAATAGATGCAGAAAAAGCATTTGACCAAGTACAGCATCTTTTCTTGATCAAAACTCTTCAGAGTATAGGGATAGAGGGTACATACCTCAATATCATAAAAGCCATCTATGAAAAACCTACAGCGAATATCATTCTCAATGGGGAAAAACTGAGAGCTTTCCCCCTAAGGTCAGGAACGCGGCAGGGATGTCCACTATCACCACTGCTATTCAACATAGTATTAGAAGTCCTAGCCACAGCAATCAGACAACAAAAAGAAATCAAAGGCATCCAAATTGGCAAAGAAGAAGTCAAACTCTCACTCTTTGCAGATGATATGATACTTTATGTGGCAAACCCAAAAGACTCCACCCCAAAACTGCTAGAACTCATACAGGAATTCAGTCAAGTGGCAGGATATAAAATCAATGCACAGAAGTCAGTGGCATTCCTATACACCAACAACAAGACAGAAGAAAGAGAAATTAAGGAGTCGATCCCATTTACAATTGCACCCAAAACCATAAGATACCTAGGAATAAATCTAACCAAAGAGGCAAAGGATCTGTACTCAGAAAACTATAAAATACTCATGAAAGAAATTGAGGAAGACACAAAGAAATGGAAAAA
>NW_022589764.1:1746135-1793442 GCF_004348235.1 Phoca vitulina | reverse complement strand
ATTGACATCTTCACAATATTTGTTCTTCCAATCCATGAGCATGGAACGTTTTTCCATTTCTTTGTGTCTTCCTCAATTTCTATGATGAGAATTTCTAATAGTGCATATAATGAATGTTACGGGACCTAATATGTAGTAAGTACTCTATAAATAAATCATAGTATTATTTTGTGTATCAGATGGGTAGGTTTACAAGCAGCATTTGTTTTTGCCCAACATCTGGCTGTAGCATTCCATCATGCTAATGGATCTGTCCTTCCAAATGTTCCATCAGGATCTGCCATGCCTTCTCTGTCCAAATTGTTAACTAGCAGATAATCAGGATGATTCCACCTTTGTAACTGGTGAGAAACCAAGGGAGCCCAGTGAAAATGGTGATTAAAGACACGCCCAGGGGTGCCTGGGTGGCTCAGCAGATTAAGTGTCTGACTCTTGATTTCAGCTCAGGTCATGATCTCAGGGTCATGAGATCGAGCCCCACATCAGGTTCCGTGCTCAGTGGGGAGTCTGCTTGAGATTCTCTGCCTCTCCCTCCCTCCAGTTTGTGGTCTCTCTTTGTTTCAAATAAATAAAGAATAGATAAATAAAATCATAAAGACACTGCCCTGGGTTGTGCTGGCTATGACAGGAAGCTGTTCAACTCCAGGTCAGCATAAAACCCTAAGTTATCATTAATATTACTTTTAAAACACATGTTTTGGGGACCGTGTGTTCAGGAAAACTGGAGGAAACAATCCAGACTGTGTGAGGTGCCAAGTTCAGATACGCATGGAAGTGACCCATGCCTGGTTGTATGGGCCCAGTGGGAAACTCAAAGAAATAAAATTCTGGAAGGTTGGTGCTTTTGGTGTTTTGATTAGTGCTTGGTCATCAAAGTCTCCGTCTCCACACTGGACACCTCCCACTAGAGCTTGATTTCATTCTCCTCTCCTTCCTTTCCTTCCCAGTTATCTATTTTCCATTATTCATATAATTGGAAAATGTGTAGCATCAGCAACTGTAACTAAGTATACATACTCAGCTGTATTTTCATATATGTGTCTAACTGGGTGGTCTCTCAATGAAAATTAAAGGATTCAGGAGTGTCATTAAAGAATTCTTAATAAGATGGCTCTGTAGGGGCACCTGGATGGCTCAGTCGGTTAAGCGTTGGACTCTTGATTTCAGTTCAGGTCATGATCTCAGGGTCGTGGGATCGAACCCCACGTTGGGCTCCTCGCTCAGCAGGAAGTCTGCTTGAGATATTCTCTCTCTCCCTCTACCCCTCCCCCTGATCTCTCTCTCTCTAAAAAAAAATCAATAAATCTTTAAAAAAGATGGCTCTGTATTCATATAATATATTGTATAATATGTATATATATTGTATATATACATATACATATGTACATTACCTTGACATCTGTCAAATTTTAAGTACCATGGCATATTATTGAGGGCGTCAATACACCTAAGGATTTTACCATTTTATTTTAACTTAGTGACAAAATACAATTTCATATATAGAAATTCACCGAGGTTGGTATAGAAGTGTTTACAATATTCTTATCGATAGGTTTCTGCACATTTGAAATGATTTATAATTTAAAATGTAAAGAATAAGGAATTTACATCATTCATTTCCAAAGAACATATCTTTTTCACACATAGAATTAAAAAAAAAAAAGATAATAGAAGCAAAGAAGTGTCAGTTGGCATGTCTGGGATAGTCAGCTAAAATTTCACAATATAAACAAAAGAATATCTGTACAGTGGATAGTAGAGGGTTGGTTGTCTCTGCTATAAATTTTTGATAATGATAGAATTGGTACTTCTCCAATTTTGGTGCACACTGAGTTTACTCAGGGTATTTGTAAATAATATGGATTTTGGAAACCACGAAACTCTGGTTTGAAGTGGAGCCCAGATATTGTTCATGAGCCCTGTGGGCAATTCTTCTGACTGTACCTTGAGAAGCTGGTCTAGAATAGTTCAAGTGAATTTATATATATATATATATATATATATATATATATATATATATACACACACACACATATATTATATTTATATTTGCATTTATTTATTTGTTTTCCAATATTTCAGATGTTACCAATGTGGCACACATCTTTTAACATTTAATATTTACTCAAATAAGCACGAAGAGGTAGAAATTTGAAACATTCCAATCTAGTTTTCTGACTTAGTTTTCCATCTTTGCTGTACACCTTCCACAAATACCCCCGTTGTCTTTCCTGAGTGAAGCACCTCTAAATTCCACATGTGCTCATGAATGTATACCTGTATGCATGCACGGAAGGTTTGGAGTTCCATTTCTTTTTTTTCTTTTTTTAAAGATTTTATTTATTAATTTGTCAGAGAGAGAGAGAGATAGACAGAGAGCACAAGCAGGGGGAGTGGCAGGTAGAGGGAGAAGCAGGCTCCCTCTGAGCAAGGAGCCCGATGTGGGACCTGATCCCAGGACCCTGGGATCATGACCTGAGGCCAAGGCAGACACTTAACCAACTGAACCACCCAGGCATCCCTGGAGTTCCATTTCTTAAAGCATGTATAGATCTACCCTGATTCTTTAAGTGCTAGGAGTACTATCATCATATAGAGTATCAGTAAATGATAAGAGCAAATTTGTGATCTCAAATAACATACATTTTATGTTATTAAAAAGGGACTAGCACCCTGGATACAAAACAGAGTCTAAGGTCAGTCATTAAGCACTGGCAGGACTCTATGCCTCGAGGAATTACTTCTGGTTAACTCCAAGGAGATAACTGCAAAATGTAGTACAGGCTGTCTCATAGTGACTTAGCACTGCAAACACATTCCATTCTATACAAAATTTCCATATTCCTTTATAGACTGAAAAGCCACCTGGACAGAGGTCTACCAGCCAGATGGTCAAATGACCTTCACTTCTACTTTCCTTCTTCCCCTGGTCCTTCCATTAGATCTGTAATTTGGGAAAGTCCATCCCAGGGGAAGGGGGAAGCTGACTTCTGGGACTATTCCTTTCCACCGTGTCAATCTCCCGTCTAACCCCAGCTCAAGAGGCATCAAAGAAATATCCTTGGTGTCTTTTCTCTTCCTGTTCCTGTGTGCTCTATAAGAGCTCCATGTCTTTGGATAAAATGCCAAGTCACGCCTGAAAAGGATTTGCCATGGAAATGGACCATTAAGATACAGGGGATGAGGGCGCCTGGGTGGCTCAGTCGGTTAAGTATCTGACTCTTGATTTTGGGTCAAGTCATGATCTCAGGGTCGTGAGATTGAGCCCGGTGTCAGGCTCTGCACTCAGCATGGAGCCTGCTTAAGATTCTCTCTCTCCCTCTTCCTCTGCCCCCCGCTGCCACCCCCAACTCGCGCACATGCGTGCTCTCTCTCTCTCAAAAAAAAAAAAAAAAAAAAAAAGACAGAGAGGATTGAAACAAGATTTATGTTTCATGTATCTGTAACTTTGTCTTTCCTAAAACTAATACGGAAAACCAGGGAGCTTACATTAATTCCTATGAGTTTCCACAGCAAATGAGCTTGTGTCTACAAAATATTTTGTAATCCATAAAACTGTAGATAAGTACAATTGGACATTATTATTACTGTTGTGGTTGTGAACATTACTCCTGTTTTGTGAGCAGTGATAATCCTAAGAAAATCAGAGGAGGGCTATGTGCTAAGTTCAGGTTGGGAGAGTAAGAGAAAAGTACCGGATGGCTGCAGTTCACTTTATGGTGGGCCTCAGGAAACTAAAGCTTCATGTTCCCCACTTGTGGAGGGGAATCCCTCTTAGCTTTAGATCCCAGATCAAGACGTGTCCTTGAGGCCCAGCTCTGAGAGCTTCACTGTGACCCTCAGAGCCCTGTCCTTGGCCTAGAGGGCTCATCTCTGATGACACCCTCCCATGAAACCTCCTTCTTCTCACTGTTCCCTCTCCCGCCTATACTCTGCACAGTTTGGTGATGTTCCTACCTGGGACCAGGAGGCCACTCTCCCAAATGCTTATTAGAAACAGAGGAGAAAAATGTAGGAGAGAAGTCCCTCAATTCTGGCTACCCAACACAATTCTCTGAACACCCATTACACATGCCGGCGAAGCTTTGATTGATCATTCCCCACTGAAACAATGATAATCTCCAAGGATATATGGTTTATGGGTCTTGGAACAGAACAATAGTGGATCATGGTCTTTATGGGAAAATGCATTCTGAGATCAAAGCCATCAACTTAGTAACACACATTTAGGACTTAACCCTATTCACAAATTGAAAATGACCTTTCCCCTGTGTGGTAGTATAATTCCACAGGCAGAAATTCTGATATCCCATTAAAAGAACACAAGAAGCAATGAGGAAAACACTCTAGGAATTACAGTATCTTTTTAGTGACTAGAAAGAAGCTATAAACAATGGGAGGACAACATATAGTGAACTCTACGAAATACATGGGGAGTTTCTCACTCATAGAACTTGCTTCCTGAAAAATAAAACACCCATATAATGACCACTTGTGATGATATTTTCTTTGGTTTAGCCAAAAGATTTAGACTTTTCTGCAATCATGTGCTAAGAAATGTACCTCATTAAAAATATAAAACCAATATGTACTGCTTTATTCTTATTATACAACCATACATAATTGGTGAAGAATTATTACAAAAATAAAGTGAATAAAAAGAAAAATATGAACTAAAGAAATATAATTCTAACAGCCATGGATGATCTCTTCTAATATTTTAGAGAACATGTATAAATATATTATACATATATTTTTAAAAAATTACTGTATTAGTATTGAAATATGTAATCTACTTTTTTATTTAAATATAACCCAGAGGGGCGCCTGGGTGGCTCAGTCATTAAGCGTCTGCCTTTGGCTCAGGTCATTGTCCCAGGGTCCTGGGATTGAGCCCCACATCGGGTTCCCTGCTCAGCGGGAAGCCTGCTTCTTCCTCTCCCACTCCCCCTGCTTGTGTTCCTCCTCTCACTGTATCTCTCTCTGTCAAATAAATAAAATCTTAAAAAAAATATATATATAACCCAGATATCTTTCCATGTCATGTATGTTGTAATCATTAAAGTGAATATGGTTACTATTTTATTTAACTACTCCTCCATCTTGGCATCTAGGTTATTGTTAAGGTTTCATGACTTTATTGTTGTACAAAGGCATATTTATTTATTTTGGATGAAAAATTTATCAGATGTTTAAATTTTTTAAACAGGATATTAATAGAAGAGAATTACACACTCCCATGTTTAGTGCAGTATTATTCACAATAGCCAACATATGGAAACAGCCTTAGTGCCCATGAATAGATGAATGGATAAAGAAGATGTGGTATATATACACAATGGAATGTTATTCAGCCATGAGAAAGAAGGAAATCCTGCCATTTGCAACTACATCATTGGACCTTGAGGACATTGTGCCAAGTGAGATAAAGCAGACAGAAAAAGACAAATACTGTATCATATCACTTAGATGTGGAATCTAAAAAAGCCAAACCATAAAAACAGAGTAAAATGGTGGTTACCAGAGGATTCGGGGTGGAGGGATAGGACAGATGTTCTTTAAGAGTACAAACTTGAAATGAGTAGCAAATATGTCCTAGAGATCTAATGCGGAGTATAGCGAATAGACAGTACTGTATTATAATCCTCAAACTTGCTAAGAGACTAGAACTTAATTATTCCAACCACTAAAAAGAAATTATGTAATGTGATAGAGGTGCTAATTATTGCTACAATAGAAATCATATTAAAATATGTAAATGTATCAAATTAACATGTTGTACACCTTAAATTTACACAGTGTTATATGTCAAATATATTTTAATTAAAAAAACACATGTGTTAACAGGAAAAATGCTGTTTTGAGCAAGTGAGGTTGGTTTTCTAAGTCTAGTGGTTTAACCACGTTGCCTGGACAATTCAGATAATAAGATACCGGAACACCTGATTATTTCCGTCAATTGGAAGAAACAACTGGTCAGTTCAGTGCATGATGTTATCTCCATCCCCCCTTAAATGGGAAGACATATCAAATTCTTAGGATAGCTTACAATCTCATCCTGCCTTATGTGAGACAGAAAGTGCTAACTGACAGAAGACACAGGTCAGCAGTAGGCTTTCATTTCTCAGATGCCATACAAAAAAGAATTTCTTGTATCAATTTTCTCAGTTGAATCTGTAGTTCTCTGTTAATTTCTCAATTAAGTCCAGCTAGGGGCTAAACTAATTGGCCCTTTTCATATCCCCGGTGATGACTTGTTTATATGCATTAGTAAAGACAGAAAGCAATATAGTGTTGCCTATCATAGATGAGCAATAAAAATTTGGTGGTTGGAATGGAAGACAAAATTGTATTTCAGGGTCTTTATGGAATCAGTCCTCAGCCAGAGCCAACTCATGGGGCTCTACATCAGAACCCCTGGTCACTATTCAGTTAAATTAACATCCAAACACGCTGAATTCTTCACTCTTCACTCCCTAGCCATCTATGCCATCATTTTCAAGACAGATTGATATGATTTAAAAAACGGTGAATGGAAATTAGGAAACGCGAAGAGACAGAATTTATAATCCAAGACTGTGAGTGAGTGTTTGCAGATGCTCAAACGGACAGTTTCATATAGACCCCATCTGATTAGATATGAATCTATACATAGCACAGATCTGTTCATGTTCACATTAAGGGGTCGGGGGCGGGGTGGGGAGCAGGCACAGCACCAGCTGTTTACTTTGTGGCTGTCATTATTTTCATATTAGCACCTGTTGAATTAGAGGTATTAACACCAGTTGATTTTGCCTGTGCTTCTATTTAGTGAAGCGTTCTTAAATGTGAACACGGTCGGGTTAAGAGCCACATTAATGGATTGAGATATATAAAGGAATCACAAAAGTTGTCCTCACTAAAAGTTTCTAATAAATCAATGAAACAGGCTGGTGGGTGCCTAAAAGGACTTCAGGATGAATGCTTCCGAAAGTTCTAATGAAACCAAGCAGCATTTCCTTACCCCATTCTGACTTCTGCAACCAGGGCAGCTGATCCTTGAGGGTTAGTGTTGGGTGAGACTTCACAGCCACAAACTAACATAAAGAGAAGGCGTTTCATTTAAAAGAGTCTTTATCCTGCTCTTAAAGTGCAAGAAAATACAGAGAACTTAGCATGATTTTTCCTTTTTTTTTTTTCTTTGATGTTTCCATTGGGGGGGGGTTTGTTAGTTATTGAAATTTGTATTTAAGACTTTAGGAAAAGTTCTGCTTATCACTTGTGTTTCCATTGCCAACAAGTTTATGATTTGAAGTGATTATTTACAATGTGTTTTTGTTTTGTTTTGTTTTTGTTTTTTAAACAGGGGCACCTGGGTGGCTCCATTGGTTAAGCATCGGGACTGTTGATTTCAGCTCAGGTCATGATCTCAGGGTTGTGAGATTGAGCCCGGAGCTCAGCAGCAGGGAGTCAGCTTGAGATTCTCTCTCCCTCTCCCTCTTCCCCTCCTTCTGCTCACTCTCTCTCTCAAGTAAATTTTAAAATCTTAAAAAAAAATTAGAATACCATCAGAAGTAGGTAACTATTCAATAAAGAATGTGGAAACAATGAAGTTCATATCTTTCCTAAATCACTTCCCTCAATTTCTGCCTCTTCATTAATAATGTGAATATGACACTTCAAATCAAAACGCTTTGGCCATCTCTAAATTAGGTATTAAGGTGAGATGCAAAAAAGACACTTTCTTTTCAGATAAATACTTTCCCTGCTCCCATTCAGAGGTTTTGGTACTACATTGATTTTAAAGACACATGAAATATATAGCCACAATAGTCTTTTGATACTCAAAATGGTTTTTTTTGAGGTTGTGGGTAAAATGCTTCCAAATAATTATAAAGACTTTGCCCTGTTACAGGATGAGGAATTAAACCCTGTTTTTCATCCATCTTTGGGTATTTGGCTTCACACTACATTTGAGTTTTCAAAATTTCAGCTTCCTTGAGTAAAGCATCTTAGCAGCATCCAGAAAGCTCTCCAGCGTGATGCATTGGAACCACGTGGAGAGCTCATTAATACACAGGTTGCTGGAACCACCCCCAGAGTTGCTGATTCAACAGCTTTGGGCTGGGCTGAGAATCTGCATTTCTGATCAGATCTCTGGTGATATTGAAGGCACCAGTTCCAGGACCACGTTTTGAGTACCATTGCTTTGAAAAGATTCGGTTTCGTGTTTCCTCTCATATGCTGTATTTTTCAAATACATGTGCAACAAACAACCTTATAGTTTTAAGATAAAGCCGACAGGGCAGAGAGAAGTCCCTGCTGCCCACTAAGGAACCCATTTTCTTGTGAAGTTACAAATTCCTCTTCTATATCACTCTAAGTGATTTTATTGATATCCAGCCATTCCCTCGAATTCCTCACTTGGGAAAATGTTATATAATGATAAAGCATCATCAAACAGCAGGGGAGGCTCTGTTTAAGATATATGGTGCAGGAATGTAATCAATAATTTGCTGAATGTGGGGCTTCTGGGTGGCACAGTCAGTGACGAGTCCAACTCTTGATTTTGGCTCAGGTCATGATCTCAGGGTCATGAGATTGAGCGTGCCCCGCCTCAACCCCGCTCAGCGTGGAGTCTGCTTGAGATTCTCTCTCCCTCTCCCTCCGCCCCTCCTGCTCATGCTCTCTCTCTCTCTCAAATAAATAAACAAATCATAAAAAAATAATTTGCTGAATCAAAACAAATCGGTTATATCTTTTTGAATGAATATATTCAGCTATAGACCACTGTTTCTATTATTCTCATCACGGACTGCATTTTGAGAAGAACATTAGGAGGGAAACCACGTTCTTTACATTCTCCTCTCCCTTAGCCACCATGTTACGTTTCACTTTTCTCTAAGATCTCTGTGGGTCTTTTTATCCTCAAGAAGCCTAGGAGGCAAGGAAGAGCAAAAGTCATTCTCTCTATTGTACAGATGAAGGCAAGATGCTCAGAGGAGCAGTTTTCCTAAAGCCACCGAGGTCATAAATGATGGTATAAGATGGTACCAAGGCTTTGTAGCCCCAGGATCGGGGTGGTCTTCACTAAATGGGGTCTTCACTGTCTGTGCGAAGGCAAACAAAGGGTTACATGCAAGGAGCAACTGCTCAACGCTGACCTTGTGGGTAATGAGAAGGAATCAGCTGGTCGGGCTCAGAGAACTCCCCAAGGACCAGCTCTCCGTTGGCCCTGCAATCAAGAACTTTGAACACCTGTGGAGAGTCCCCTCACCCAGGGAGCCAATGCACTTGTTGGCCACCATCTTTCCACACTCAGATCCAGGCAGGAAACCAGAGCAGAGTCCAGGTAGAGGTAGTCTTAGGACCACCTGGGTGTCTGTCCCTTGTACCCTCTTTCTTCCTTGTGTTACTACCCTTCTTGCCCAGGATCTAATGGTTTCTTCCTGTGCCTCACTGCGTCTTAAAGCTGAGGCTACGAACTCCAAACCCAGACCACTTGCTCTGCAATGGGAGCTTGGCAACAGCCTAGCCTGATTCATTAGAACTCAGGTATCCTTAACCTCATCCAACTGATGCAGAGGGCAACCTAATATATATTCGTAGAAGGAACGAATATTGTCCAGAAGACAGAAGCAGATCACTGGTTGACATCTGATAGTCAAAAAATCGTGCCTACCCTTTGGTGGATTCTCTGTTATGGATTGGGGGTGTGTTGGTGAAGGAAACAGAGCCATTCCCTGCCCTTAAAAGATTCTAGTAGGGAGTAAAGACAATTAAACAAGGGATGGCCATGCATGTGATGATATGAGATCTGGCAGATGAAAAGCTCTTACCGCCTCTAAGCTCTGTCTTCAACAGAATCACAGGATATCCCAGAGCCCTCATATCCAGCTGATATTGCAATCTGGAGATTTCTCTTTGAGGCCCAGCATTAGCTAAGAATTCATTGCCTCTCCCCCTCTTTTGCTCTGCCTTGCTCTCTTCCTGACCTTATTTGGCCCTGGGTGTAGGGCTTCCCAGGCTCCTGGAGTAATTTTGATCCTATGTAGTGACATCAGCATCAGTGAGTAGCTATAGCAGCTGCATAGACCTGTCTATAAATTAAAGCTATAACTCTGAACTTGGGAAGCCAAGGACGCACAGCAGGCTTTCCCTTTCAAACACCTCCCAGTCATCCTGATGAAGAAATCTGGATTCCCAGCCTCCCTTCAATCTTCTGGAATAGAAGGTGTGAGAGAGACTGAGTGATCGAGGGTCCAATTAAAATTGTCCCTAAATGGAGGTGAGAATTTCAAAGGCCAATAAATGTTGTCGAGTGCAGAAACACTGCAGGGTCTGGATGTTCAAGTAATAGTTCTTTTTCTCAGTTTTGGAAAGAAGGTTGTCAATCTAAAAAAAGCAGTGTTGAAGAACATGCTAATTAATCTAGCCAAGTGTGGCAAAGGCGAAATGTTATAGAGCATTTTTTTTTTTCCTAAGTAAAATCCCACTCTTTGGAAATGGCTGAGTTATAGAAACATCTGGGGGCACTTTTTGGCATGAATAAGAAGTTTGGCCCTTAATGTAAGGTTAATTTACTTGGGATGAAACCATAGCTATTCAACTTCCTATCACTCTTTCCAGAAAACCCTGCAGCCTGGGATCCTCCAGGCAGAGCTCATTTACATTTTTTATCTCCCTATAGTCAATTCTGAAATTCCAGTGGTCATGTTCAGACATAACTTACTAGAAGAGTTATTTCATTTAAAAACATCTTAATTTTCAATGACATCTTGAATTTCCAAGTCTGCGGTATGGAGACTTCTTCATTTTGACATGTTCATTCTGGTTGAGTAAATTTAATGTTTATGAAACCAATTTGAAAACAAAAAACTATGTGTGTCCCCCCCTGCAACCCCATTGGGTTCCTCTGTTTGAGTATGGAGGGCTCCTTCTTTCATTACCCTTTCTGATATACAGACTTTCTATTTCTATTTTTAGCATTTGTCAACTACTACAGAAAACGTGTCTTCTGCTGAGCTGGAGTTGGAAATGTCATTTTCGAGAACTTTGGGAACATTGGCAAGGATCCCACCAAGGTGTATATCAAAAAGGGCTGATAGAATGACAAAATATTCCCCCTGGGGGCTGAGTTATATGGTGGGAAGAACCCCACTTGGGGAGAAGACTGAGCTATGTTTAGATCCCAGCTCTGCCACTTTTTCATTGTGTGATTAACCTTTCTACTGGAAAGAAGGGGGTCATATGGTCTTCTTTCTTGCTGTGCGAAGATTAGAGTCTGGGAAAGGCTTAGCACAGTGCTTGGCCCATCGTAAAAGGTGGATAAATGGAAGCGATTGTCATTACTACTCTCTGTTGGCAAACTCGTCTAGGACACATTTGACCCGATTCACCTGGGGTTATTCTAATTTTTCTGTTGAGAAATGAAGTGCCCCACACAGATCCATCCTTTAAGTAAGTGCTTGCACAATGCTGACTGGTTCATAGTACTGGGTCACTGGGTAGAATGTACTTTCCACTTGGAAAGTCAAGTGCTGCTCAGAATTCTAAATAGCGGAGGGGAAAAATAACGACTCCGAAAGCAAGAGCTCGCAGGTAACAAAATACTTCAGGGAAAGAAAGGCTAGATCTAAAAATCAAAGATGCATTCTTTTGTTCAGTAAATATTTAATTGCTTAACTTGTGCTGGACCCTGGGGGGGATATACAGAGAGTGAATTTAAAGTTACAGTCACCCCTAGTAATTTTTTTTTCTTTCTGTATAATTGAACTCACTCAACTTAGGAGGCAACATTTCTTCTCAGTAGCTAGAAGGTGGGGGTGTGATGGTTTAACTTTAAATCCAGTTTCATGTCCTAAAGCTAACTTAGTCACTTCTGCTTTATTTTGTCACTTCTAATTCATTCAGTCTGTGCACAGGGAAACCCTGAGGACACACCATCTACGTTCATGGGATGGGACTCTAGTTCTCGAAGACACCTCTGATCTTTGCTCCACCTGATCTTTGAGGGAAGGCCTCTGTCCTTATGGGACATGTTGCAGAAGTGTCTCTGGTTGAGGTAAAGAAGTCTCTTCCACCACTGCTCATGCACAGTGAGACCCTATTGCCTCTGGCTCTGAGGTCTGGGTATGAGCCTATTCAATCCCCATCTTGGAAGGTCAAGGTATCATTTTCAGTCCAGTATGTAGGAGATAGTTGATCCCACTAATAGAAGTGGAGAGGGACACTAATGGATTTGAGACGTCCATCACATACTTAGGTGAAATGTGGGCCTAAAGCTCTAGCAAAAAACTAGAATTGGGAGATTGACATTGGGGAAGTAATCTGTTCAGTCACAGGAACTGAATGCACAAGGTCAGGAGAGGGTACCAGTGGAGTGTCAGCAGCTAGATGGTTGGGGGGACAATGCGCCATGTTCCACAGGGGAGGGACTTGCCTCCTACCTGCCGATCAGCCTCCACAGACTCTGGATTCTATCTCATCAGGAGGAATGGAAGTGATTTCCCATGCCTGTGTATTTTGCATCCCCCTGTTCTTGCTGGGGTGGGCTACCATTCCCATTCTCACCTGATGTTCTTCTTCATGGGGAGTGGACAGTGGCTGGGAAACTACAGTGCCCAGGGCACCTAAGTGACCCTGGTGACCGAGCACATGGTGTCTATGGTACCTGGGAGCAAATACTAGTCTAGTATCTAATGAGGCTTCTGAGTTCATCATAGATGAAACCATTCAAGTTCAATATCCAAGCCCATATAAGACAAGATGGTAGAGGGGAAGCAAAATGTAAATTCGAGAAGGTTCAGAACCATGGAAGCTGATGTGTAGTGGAAAGGTGGGGAGGAGGGATTGTCAAGTGAGCTCTGGGGTGGTGGTCCTTCATGTGCTTTCTGGGGCTCATTGCCCAGGGGCATCTGACTTAGAGATTCTTGCTTAAATCCTGGCCTAATTCCTAATCCTATTCCCTAATTCCTTGAACTCCTCCATGTCTGAGTTTCCTACGGGGCGGGGGGTGGGGGGGAGCTAAGATCACAAACCTTTGGTCCCTGTGGTGATTTTCTGACCCTTAGTTTTTGGATTTTCCTGGCAATTGCTACCTGCCAGTTTAGGCCTTGACCTTGGTGTGTTCTCCCTGCCAACCTCAACCCCCACTAACAGCTGCTTGGTTCCACCTGTTGGATTCCCATTGTCAGTGCCTCGCCTAGGTCTAATCTCTTTTCCTGGGACTTCCTTTGGAATGGCTTTCCTAGCACTGGGGGTATATCTGGTCGGAAGATCTGGTGCTTGTTACGGGTTTAGACTTAATCTTCTGCTCGGCGCCTGGAGTTCCTATCAGTCCAGGGCACCAATCTTCTCTGAGGACAACTATGTGTGCCTATTATCTTTCAAACAGCCTTCAATATAGACTCATAATTCTTATTTTGCAGTACACAAAAGGAGGCTCATAGGGATTCAGAGGCTTGCTCAAGGTCACATAACTAGGACGTGGCCGGCCCTAGAACTAACTGTCAGATTGGTTTGGATCCAAAACTCATTCTCTTTCCACAACTACAGGTGGCTTCCAAGGAGGTGTGGGGAAGTTAGAAAGGTGAATAAGACTGTGCAGGAAGAGCAGGCCAGGAGTTTCAGATCTTTATGGCACCCTCCGAGGAATGGGCTTGCTAATGGCTGCAGTTGAGAGGAAGTTGACACAGGTCACAGGTATGAAGGAAGAGGAGGGAGATTCCATTCCAGGTTTCAGAGGAGATGTCAGCATAACATTTATCACAATGAACAAATTATGCTCATCGGGATTTAAGATCAAGACTAAATGCACCTTGTCGCCTAGAAATGGGTGCCATGAATGAATCCTAATTGGAATGATGGTTGCCGGATTCACCTGACCTCTAGACATGATCTTGTTACTTCTGGGAGGTCAAGACACACATGTTGTGTACGTTTGTAGCAAATCTGCTCACATTATTGGGCCAGTAGTCTTGACCACCCCCTCCAAGAGGTATGAACTCAACATTTGTGAGAAAAGCACAAATGTTGCATCTCTGCTCCGCTATGAATAGAAACGGCTCCACTTTGCTAGATGTTCCTGATGTAACGCATCTTTATCCAAACTATGGCTTTTTTCCTGCCCTAAGTATATGCAGAATAGCTAACATTCTTCCTTTTCCTTTTAGAAGGCGGATTAGTACCACCTGTCTCAGCTAACATTCATGGGATTCAGCAGGAAAAACAGTATTAGGGGAGGAAAGCTCCTTTGAATGCAGTATTTTAGGATTATTTCTTTGGTTGCTAAACTGCTACCTTTGTTTTCAAAGGTGATGAGACATTTTCTGGCTGGGAGACAGACATCCCAGAAAGGTGTCAAGTTAAAAGAGGGTTGGTGAAAAGATTTGAGCCAGAGCCCTTGGAGGAGGGTAAGCGATTGATTGCAGGCATTGCTTACACTTGCTTCTTACTGTTACAGTTGAAGGAAGGATTGTGGTCATCACCTTGCTGCCCCATCCCACCCCTTCTTCTGTGGAAGGTATTAACCCGGGCTCCCATTCCAACTGGATCTTTGCCATCCACCCAGGCTGCTCAATGGTTTCTCTGTACAGGGCAAAGGGGGGTAAGGTGCCGTGTGTAGAGGTTCCAAGGGCTGTCTCTGAGCTGGGAGTCCTGAAATCTGCTCTTGGATTTGGCATTCAACAGGGATAGAATCATGGACTAGGTATTTAACCTTTGGCTGTCTGCATGGTGCCCTTTTCTAAAATGGAGATAATGGAATTCCCTTGCAGGAGTATTGGAAAGATTAATGAGTTAATGTTTTGTGAAGTGCTTTGAGATTTTCAGATGAAAGGTGCTATATAATAATTATAATAACACTTTGTTCTTACACAGTGCTTTTCTTCCAGGGAGCTCAAACTGCTTTACCAAAATTATTTCATTAATCCTCGCAGCATCCCTCTATGGCAGGTAGCAATTATGATCCCCCTTTCTCATCTCAGGAATCTGGGGCACAAAGGAATAAATAGACATGGCCAAGGTCACCCAGCAGTTCATTGGTAAAGTCATTGGTTAAATTCAGGTCTGATTCATTTATTCACACATTTGTCCATTCATTTACTCATTCACCAAATACTCACCCACAATTATATGCCAGACACTTGAACTATTTGAAGGGGGGGTATGTGATACAAAGTTAAATAAATATATATTCTTTGCCATTGAAGAGATTGGGCTAGCCCAATTAGACAACTAAATAATTATTTAAAAAATATAGCAAGCACGTCATACAATGGAGTTTACCAGTGGAGAAAAAAAGTTGAAGAAACATGTCCCAGTTAAGAGACTGAAAGAGCATGATAAATCTGGGGAGAGAAACCCCCCTGGCATAATGGCAGCACAGGGTAATTTGGACAGAGGAGTGGGATAAGAAATTTGAACTTTATGCACAATGCAACTGAGAAGCTTTGGAGGTTGTTCAAGTAGAAGGAACGAGGTCAGTTTTATATTTAGAAAATTAGCTCTGGTGGCTGAGTATTAAGAGGTTTGGATGCAAAAGAGGCCTGAGTCCAGAGACCAGGAATCAGCAACCTGACTCAAAGTCCAGACCAGTTCCTGGGTCATTTTCAATGGCATTATAAGCTAGAGCTCCAATGTTGTTTCGAAATTCTGCACATGGTACTTAAAAAAACCAGCCATAACAGCGTTCTTTCATGGCTAGGATGTTTTCTCATGTCAAGAAGCATCCAAACGTTTTAAAAAAATCAAATCATCTAGAATCCAGCTTTTCAATGATGGTACAGTGAGCAACTGTCACTCTTCGGCTCTGAAATCCATCAGGCAAAATGGTTAAGTCTACATCAATTACTTATTATAATAGAAAAAGAGCCTTTGTTATGCTATTTGTTAAGTATCTCTCCAAATTAGATACAAGAGAATGATCTTCAATGCAAGAGTGTTCATTGGCTTTCACATGATAAAGCATTCTGTGATTACACATATTTATTTTTATTTTTGCCCATCATTATAACCATACAATCAATTTTAAGAACAGTTTCTTGATCACTTGTATTTTTTTTTTTCTCGTCAAATGTCTTTTAAGTGTCTGACAACTGAAAACGGTAAAACCATCCTGCCTTCGTTAGAGGCTCATAAAATGTTTTTTTCAGGTATGTATGGATTCAGACCTACAGACTACCTGTGCAACGGGAGAGGAAGATCCACTTGATACTCAGCTGCTCTGCATCCAGTCCCTTTATTGTCAATCTTCATGAAGAGTAGCGAGCTGGGGAAAATCATACACTCAAAATATTCTTCAAAATTAAAATCCTGATACACCTCTGGTTGAACTATTCTGAACAATAAATGCAATAAATGTTTGTTGACTAGCTGGCAATGAGCTCATTTAGAATTAATATGTTTCTTTGAGCAACACTTGCTTTGTAAGGAAGACATCCTATTTGTTCTTAAGTTTAATGAGTGTAATCAGTTAGGATAAGCAAAGTTATGCTGCAGTAACAAACATGTCTAAGTATCAGTGACTTTAACAACAGAGATTTAATTCTGGCTCATGCAAAGTTCAGTACAGATCAAAGTGACTCTCTAGAGTGCTACCTTTTAGGTGACTGCTCTGAATTTTACCTTCCTATCCACCCGCACTTCAGTGATTGTCAGGGGAGGACAAGAGAGAATCCAATTGCTGGCCAGTTAAAAGCTTTTAATGAGAAGTTCCACTCTTTTCTTCTACTCTTATTACATTGACTAAAGCAAAACACACGGCTGTGCTTAATTTTAGGGGGACAAGGCATTACAATCCTTTCATGTGCCCAGAAGAGGGGAACTAAATATCAGTGGACAATTTGACATTTGTCATAGGCTTTTCTGATGGTCTTTGAAAATTACCGTTTTCTGAAAAAATCATCTATTTCCACTGAATGAACATGCACCTTAATATTTGAAAACCAAGTTATTTATGATTTGTGGCATTCCTGGAAGACTTACTGGTATTTTTTAAAAGATTTTATTTACTTATTTATTTGACAGAGAGAGAGGATGAGAGGGGTGGGTGGGGAGGGGCAGAAGGAGAGGGAGAAGCAGGCTTCCCGCTGAGCGGGGAGCCTGACACGGGGCTCCATCCCAGGACCCCAGGATCATGACCTGAGCTGAAGGCAGATGCTTAACCGCCCGAACCACCCTCCCCAACAGACATTTACCAGTATTAATGCTATTGTTTAAATACAGTTTACAATACAAAACTCTTTATTGGTTGACTTCTCTCATCAGATGGTGAGATGTTTAAGGGTAGGGACTAGGTCTGATTTTTTTCTGCACTTGTACAACCTAGAGGATTGGCTGTTGCACAGCAGGCACTAAACATCTTCTCATGCCTTGTGACACGAACAGTTTGTACTTCATATACACCCGGAAGAAGACATAGGTAAGCTGAATTTTTTTTTTTTTTTAAGGAGAAGAAACACCCCCAATTTTATTATAGTATAAAGTGTTCAGAAGATTTCTATAGTTGAACTTCTGATGTGTTTTCTAATTATACCTTAAGGCAAGCCAAAGCATCTAAGAAAACTAAATGATTTTTTGAAAACATTTTTCAACTTCAGATGGGGTGAGGTGGAATTCGTTTGTGCTGGATATAGTGAGGAGGTTACCAGGAAATTCTACTTTGTAAATGAACTGAGGTAATGAACTCAAGGAAACCTTACACTTCAGGTAGAAAAGCTTGTTCTAATTCATTATAATTTCAGGATCATTAATAAAACTGTCAGTATGTGCTTCATATATTTGTTAAATTTACCTTTAAGTGTCTTAAATCCATGAAAAGGCTAAGCTATAATAAAATTCTTAAGATTTAGCTGATGTGTTTTCTCCTTGAATTTTATTCCCATATGTCTAGTAATTCCTTCCAGTATATTTAAAATAATTCCTGTTCCTCACTGGCAAGAATATCCTCCGAAGGTTTATAGCATGTCCACTCTATTAGCTAAAATCTTCGTTGATATTTATAATCTTTCCTCATACATCCATTGCCCCATTCCCACAAGCATCTGGTCACCCACTGATGTATCTAAATCATTTTGATACAGAGGCAGTAAACCCCACAGTTACATGATGTGGTTAGATTCTTTGTGTGCAGCACAAATAGCAGAGTTGGATTTTTTTCCTACTACTTTCGAACCTCAGCATCTTCAATTCTTTGGGTTCATCTACATCTACATCTGCATTTTATTTTATTATTTATTTATTATTATTATTTTTTGAGAGAGAGAGTGTGCGCATGAGCTGGACGGTGGGGATAGAGGGAGAGAGAGAGAATCTTAAGCAGGTTTCACACCCAGCGCAGAGCCCAATGCGGGGCTCCATCTCACAACCCTGAGATCATAACCTGAGCTGAAATCAAGAGTCCCATGTCCAACCGACTGAGCGACCCAGGCACGCCCATCTGCATTTTAGATGGTTTGCTACTGCTGTCCTGCTGTTTAGAGGGAGCCATCCTTATGGATTCCATGCTAGATCAATGGGTTCCCTTCAGGTTTATCTGGGGCTCCAGGGAATTTTCCTTCTTTATTTTCCCTGAAAGCAGATAAGTGATCATGGAAGGATTTGAAAGACAAATGGAAGCTACCATTTTTTGAGTAGGCACCAAAGACTGAGTGGTGAAGTCAAAAATTCTAGGGACACCATGATTATGCAAGAACTCCTTTTCCAGCTTCAAGTTGTGCGCCTGCCATTTTGTATGCCATATTCTATTAGTTCAACTAAGAGAAGTTGCATGAGGACTTCTAAGGGAGGGAGAAGGACAGAAGATGTAAAATGCAAGCTATTGCTTCTGGATGTTAGCTTGCTTAAAAGTTCCTGTCAAAATGACTGGGTAACTCAGAGTGACCGAGGTTGTTGGCATGAGAGTAGACGCAGAGATGGAAGAGACAGAGAGAGTGACTTCAGGAAATTATAAGCAGTCAGGGGATTCCTACCTGAAGACTGAAAGGTTGTCAGATGCTGCCGCAAGGGCATCCTATTTTAGCAATAGCTATGGCAGTATTGTTTTTAGAGTTGTCTCAACTGTTGTTTGAGTGGGACATGGGAAAGCATGGAGGTACAGAGGCTAAAAGGTCAGGGCTCCTAAGCTGTTTTGTGATTAAAAAAAAAAAAAAAAAAGACGCATTTACTTGTTTGTCCAAATTAGTGTGTATTGGAAAAGTAGTTTCTGGGTGAAGACCTCTGGGGGTAATTTAATGAGCATACATATATTTCAGGTTGTGTTATGTTATATTTTATCATCATGCACATATATTATGTTCTGCGTTTTTTTTTTTTCACTTCACGCTATTTCATATATCCTGCACATCGATATTATTCATGCTGTAGTCATTTTTAATAGTTATCTGTGCCGTATTTAGTCAAGCTACTACATTTGAGTTGGCTTGCAACTGAATTTTAGAGTTGGTGATCTTTCTGATTTTAAAGACCGTATAAATTTACATAATGTAATGTAAAGTGTTTACATTGGTGTCTAAATTAGATACCAGCTAAAGGTTGCCCTCTTTTTCTTCCTCTTAATTCCCAATTGGATGCAACCCCCAAACTTTGAGATTTCTGACTCCCAGTACTCATCTCCAAGACTATCAATCCCAAGAAGGTGATTTTCATGTAATAATTTTCTGCTCATAGTTTTAACCTCTTTTGGTGCATTTCTATTATTTCTTTGTCCTTACTGGTGGTTGCACCAGCTCCCAGTTTAATATCATTTGCACATTTCATTAATATGTGGCTTACTCCCTCTTCGAGATCCTTAATAAAGATGTTAAATTAGATTGTATCTGACATTGACCCCTGGGGCACTGCAATGCTTTAACGATATCCCGTTTTCCTGTCTGCAGTGTATAGAATTCTTGCAGAATGCACAAGGCACAGCTTCAACCTGGGATAAATCTTCAATTTTAATTTTAAAGCCGAAGTCAAGTCATGTGGTTTGGGATAACTTGACATTGCCAGAGAACATACTTGTAGTTGCTAGGAAGTCATATTTTAGCAATTAAGCACAGGTTTGCCAGAATTATATGTCAGATTGCCAATCTGCTGACAATTACAAGAGATAGTCTCTCTATCCTGCTTAATACATTTCAGTCAAACTGAGAAGGGTCTTGTTTTTCAAAATGAGACTCGGCTTTTTATATTTCAAGGCTAGCAATCACCTTTCACCAGCTTTTAAACAGCATGCTTCTTCTGTGTTTCAAAGCAGTCTTATTAAAGAAATGGTTGTACCAATACACCAACCTAGACAGCCTTCAGGGAAGCCTACCAAATGCCCCACTGAGAATCCGGACATGAAATCAACTTTCAAATTTCAAGAATTTACTAAAAGTTCTTCTTCCAAATTGGAAACATTTATTTTTTTTTAATAGAGAAGGTGTAATACCATATGATATTCTTGGCACCAAATTTAACTCTCTGGTTGTACTTGGTTTAATTAGAGAAATCTCTATGTTTATATCAGATGCAAGTATTTCAAATAAGTTATAAAATAATATCTTAAAAATTGGATTGTATGACCCAAAACACCTCTGAGATGAAACTGACTATGGTTAAATGGAATATATTCTTTAATCATATCACCATCAAGCCTTCCAAATCACTCCAAATGATCAAATATTTTCAAAGTCCCACATTAGACATTCTCATCAACTTCTCTCATTATCATTTACAGTAAACTTGTTTTGCGAAGGTTTTTGATCTCCTCTTGGGCATATGCATCATATTTGTCTGCTTAGCCTGCCATATACCGGGTGGCTTGAATAAGAGAAATTCATTTCTCACAGTTCTGGGGGCTGGGAAGTCCAAGATCAAGGCACCAAGTGATTTGATTCCTCAGTGAGGACTCTTTTCCTGGCTTGTACATACCCTCTCATTGTGTCCTCACACGGAGGAGAGAGAGCAAGCTCTCTTTGGTGTCACTTCTTTTTTTAAAATTTTTTTAAAAATTTATTTGTGAGAGAGAGAGCACATAAGCATAGGGAATAGTAGGCAGAGGGAGAAGCAGGCTCCCCGCTGAACAAGGAGCCCGATGTGGGACTCGATCCCAGGACCCTGGGATCATGACCTGAGCTGAAGGCAGACACTTAACCAAATGAGCCACCCAGGCATTCCTCTTTAGTGTCACTTCTTATAACAACATCCCATCATGGGAGCTTCACCCTCATGACCTCATTTAAACTTAATTATCTCCCAAAGTTCCCATCTCCAAATACCATCACATGGGGGCTGGGACTTAATATAAATTTTGGGGGGAGAGAGAACATATTCAGCCTATGGTACATACTCAGACAATTCTTTAGCTTCAAACAGAAAAAAAAGAAAAGAAAAAAAGATTGAAAGAACAAACATAACCAGAACTTGACATTGGTCTTGTAAATACAATTTTTCATGTCTATAAGCACAACCAAAAGTACATTTCAGCACCAGTCACACAAGGCCACGTCACTCTCTGAGGTGATGGAGGGAAAACACTCTGCTCCTCTGAGGGTTCATGCCTCCAAAGGGTTTTTCAAACATGTAATGACTCATTATGTCTTAGAAAGGACACTTTTCACCCAGTTAGCTCATTGCATTTGGAAACCTGAATTCCAGAACATCCAAGAGAAATTCTTTTGTCACCTGCTACCTCCCTCTTTGCCCCACCCCCACCCCATGAAGGATCAATGACCTCACCTACTTTAAGAAGTAGGTAATGATTCAGGCAGCTTACACAATAAAACAAAGCAGAGTAATCGGGTAATGGAATGGAATATTTAATCCAATATTACTTGGTTGATTGGGTTTTGGTGGTAGAATTTAGATAGTTTCTGAAATTCCTGGCTTCTATTTTGGGTAAATGATTGGATATAGCGCATTTTACTATACTCTCTTGACCTCAAGGATCTAACAGTTTAGCTGGCAAGATAAGAGTTGTCTATAAGAGAAATTAGAATCGTACGAGAGGTAGGGGCCGCCCAGGTGACTCAGTCAGTTAAGCATCTGACTCTTGATTTCAGCTCAGGTCATGATCTCAGGGTCCTGGGATCAAGCCCCACATTGGGGCTCCCCACTCATTGGGGAGTCTGCTTGTCTCCCTCTGTCCCTGTCCTTTCCGCCCCACTCTCTCTCCCAAATAAATAAATAAATCTTCTGTTTCATCTGACTCCCTACTAAACATTGCCACCTGAAAACCCAAGATGATGAGAGGGCCCGAAGTTGATCGTAGGCCTTTCTTTTTTACTCTGTCCTGTGAGATGGGGCTCAGTACACTCCTTGGGGAGATAATTTGAGCTTATATAAGCAAACCAGTCTGTTGGGGACTGAATGTGCCTCCCTCAAATTCATATCTTAAAACTCTCACCTCCTCTGTGATAGTACTTGGAAGTGGGGACTTCAGTAGGTAATCAGGGTTAGGTTAGGTCATGAGAGTGCTGCCCCCATGATGGGATTAATGCATTTATAAAAAGAGAAAGAGACAGAATTTCTCTTTCTCTCTCTACCATGTGAGGAAAGCACAAGAAGCCAGCCCTCTGCAAGCCAGGAAGAAGGTCCTCCACAGAACCCGGCCATACTGGCACCCCAGTCTTAGACCTCCAAGCCTCTAGAATTGTGAGAAGTAAATGTTCATTGTCTTAGCTGCCGAGTCTATAGTAACTAGTTAGAGCAGCCCAAACTCACTAAGCCACAGTCCGTGTGCAGATGTGGCTGTAAGTGTTAACAGCTTCTGACTGCTGCAGAATGGCTAGCTAATTAATTTGAAGGCTTTGGTTAATTTCACAAGATGAAGTAGAAATTTCTGGGTGTTCTGTAGCCACTACAGAGGTTATGATACTCTGCTGCTCTTTTCAGTAAATCCCACCTTGCAAAACTGAAATGTTCCTGCTGTGACCTCTTCCTTCTTCCTTCCTTGGAGGGAGAAGTACCAAGTCCAGATGTTCCCCTCTGGTTCCTAGCAATGGACAAACGCTTTATACGAAGTCCTCAGGAAAGAACGCCCAGAGCTGGTCTCTTATCTGGCATATAGAGAGAGGCATTCTTCTACCTTCATATAAACCATGACAGGCTTTCTTCCTTCAAGTGGTGTTTGCCCACTTGTCAGAACTAAGTAGAATATCATAAACCATATTTTTCTTAGATCTTATGTTTATACTACCTCAATGCTGGAAAACCTACTTATAATGATTATTTAGCATATAATAAAAGAGTTATTCTATGTGGAGCTTATGTTGTGGTTGTAATATTCTATTTCATCTGCTTTTTAGAACAGATAGTTTTGCTACTATTTAAATGCCATTCTAGTCCTTGAACTGAAATGTTTCTAAAATTATGCAAAAAATAATGTATCTGGCAAATTCCTTAGACACCCAATAGACACACATCAAAGAGAAAAATCTGGTATTAAAAAATAACTCTTCTCTTAGCTTTTTCCGGTTTACAAACTACCTAACTTGTATCTTCCCACCTGGCATTAAAATGAAATATCACCGAAAAATAATGAGAAGCATGCCTTGATTTTGAGTGTGTACAGTGGTGGACAGAGACCTCTGAATGATATAGAAATAACAGAAGTCTACACAGCAAGACACACACTATGAGGATGGGCAAGTGCATACACCCACCCCTGGCTGCGCATCCCTCCTTTGGCAAGGAACTCAGTCTTAGGGTCATGGTTTCTACACTCGTCCAATGAGGTTTATCACACTTACTTGGTCTACCTCATAGAGTGTCTGTGTTGATCGTCTATAAAAACTACAAGCCAGGTTGTATCATTCTCCTTGCACTGAAGCTTTCTCTGAATCTCTTTATGGCTTCCCACAAGTCTTTGAACAAACTGCATATTCTTACCATGACTTCAAGGCTTTGCATGTTCTGGCCCTGTTTCCCTTGCCAGGCTCCTCTCTGACAATTCCCCTTGATTGTAACTTCCTTTCTGCCCTACTGGCTTTCTTTTAGAACCTTGAATTCACCTGAACATTCCTCTCGAAGGAAGGACCCCTGACATCCCAAGCTCGATTCCCGCCCCCTCCCCACATCCCATGCTAGGTCCAGCCCCTCTGACATCAGGTGCCAGGTCTTGCCCCTCCTCCCCAATATCCTGCACTAGGTAAGGACCCCCTGACATCCTGTGCTAGGTCAGGGACCCCTGCCATGTGCTTGCAGAACCCCCAGCATCCTCTCCTTCAAGGACTTACCTGAGTCCTGAATACCTTGATTCTTTATCTAAATTAAATTATATGAGATGAAGATTGATCTTTCCCCCAGACCGTCATCTCCATCAGGGCAGGGTCAATACTCCAGAACCCAGTAGAGTACCGGACACAGAGGCACAGTTTTCGAGTGAATGAAGAAGAGAACGAGGTGATGCTGGCGATAACCAATTTGAAACTTCATGTGCGTGAACTGACTAATTACAGAAGCCAAAGTGTAGATACTCTTTTGGAAAACATCCTGACAAGTAGAGACAGACCCGTGGGCCACCTAGAAGACTCTCCCAGGCAAAAGGTTAAGGAATTGTGGCTCAGTTCTCCATGATTTTGGAATTTTTAATGTAAGTGCCTCAGTGTTCTTTCCATTACCAAGGAAACTCAACAATCACAAGTGCGGGAAATGAAAGATATTTTAATGGAAATGAAATTCAGATAATAGGTATACTTGCTATCCAAGTAGTCACCTTTCTCATTTTGAAACCAAATGCTTTTTTTCAACTCTGTATTTAACATTTAAAAATAATATTTGCATTTTACATCTCAACAGTAGTTAACATCTGAGTATTAGAGAGGAATTGTTTTAGCTGATAAGCATTGAATTAAACTTGGAGAAACATTTGTTTTATCTGATGACCTTCATCATGGTGAATCTGTCTAGGTTTTAGTGCAAATCAAATTTTCAAAGTACTGCAGAGAGAGGTAAGAAGATACGGCTTTTTAGCTCTGTAATAATTTTTTGGATTATCAAGACTTATTTAAAACTTCCTTGGCATAAATCAGTTTAAAATTCAGTCTTCATTTTTTTTCTTTAAAAATGAATATTCAGTAAACCATAAGGTTTTAAGGCAGAATAGATTTGTTTAAATTTATGGATGAAAGTTGATTTTATTAAGCTGAAGTTTTCTCACAGAGGGTTTTTTCTTATAAGGCTATCTCATTGGAAAACTGAATTAAAAATAACCATGTCTATCAATATCTATATCATATGAAGTTGTTTGCCTCGCATGACAATGGAAAAAATAAAACAAAGCATTCTGAACTAGAAGTTCCGATTTATCACTTTTAGAGACTTCACAGCTCCAATTCAGGGTGATTCTAGAAGGAAGCCATGTGTTTTGCAGACAAGATTTTTTTTTTTCTTGATAGGTGGTCAGTTTGTGCAACAAGTAAAGCAGCACAATTTCAGAGGTAAACAGAGAAGATAAGAAAGAGGGT
The DNA here is from genome assembly GCF_004348235.1 of Phoca vitulina. NCBI lineage: Eukaryota > Metazoa > Chordata > Mammalia > Carnivora > Phocidae > Phoca > Phoca vitulina. The sequence continues at coordinate 1,768,030 of NW_022589764.1, read as the reverse complement.
GTCCATGTATTTTTTTTCCCTTCTGTAAAGTTCAGATCATGCATCATCTCTAATGAGCTTGATAAAGCATAGCAAGGCAAATGTGCCATAATTCATCATGTTTCCCGTTTCAAAAGTGACAGGCAACCTAAGGGAAGAAGTCTTTATTTTGTAACAATAAAAGAAGGAGGCAAGATAATCGCATTTAAGACAATATCTGCAAAGGAACCCTTACAATCCACGCCACATATAGAAAATTGTCTTGTTCTATTGGGGATTTGTTCAGTTAATGTTGTACTTCCATTAGCTCCCATAAGCAAAACAGTTGATTTTTATATTTAATCCAAATGCAGGAGAAAAATAAATGTCTTTAGAAATCTCTTCAAATTTTGAGGACTAATGTGCTTGTATTGTGAGAAACAGAAGCAATGTTTGCAATTGTTAGAAAGGTACCATGAGCTTTCATGTTATTTTGTTAAAGGGTACAACATAAAATATTGAAAGAGCCAAGTGAAATCCATTCTGTAAAGAACCAATATATACTTATATCAGTTTTCTGAGGCTGTTTGTTTATTTCTAGAACTAGTTCAACAAAATACCATCTCCAAAAATGCGTCTCTTTTTGCTTCAACCATGCCTTTCAGAAATCAGTCGGAATATTTCAGGAATTATATTTTATATATATATATATATATAATAACAGAGGCCTGAACATCTGAGACTGCACACAGAGAGAAGGGTTGGTAATCAACTGGATATATGACACATAATCACATCTCTGATGCCTCAAGTATTCTGCCTTATCTGCAAGTAAGCAAGGGAGGATGACATGTGATTTGGTCCCTACAAGAAAAATAAAAGCTCCTACTGAAAAGAAGTGCTAATATTTTACAGTGTCTCAACACCACAAACCCACATCTAATCACAAAATATACCATTTTTTATAATGGCTAAAGAAGGCAATTTGTCTTTATTAAGAAGTTTAAGGATCATGTTTATTTAAAGTTACTATCTGCACAGTAATGAACAAGTAACAGGAATGCCATGCAGGGCAAGTAGCTGTTTTTGTTTAGAATATAAAGGGTATATTTACACAAAGATTCAAAGTACAGAAACACATTTGGTTGTAATTAATAACAATTAGTGGTTGTAATTAATGACAATTAGTGAAGACCCTGAATCTTCATGTTGAGGTGCTGGGGTCACGCATGGGCTTCAGGGTTAAGATAGAGACTGTCTTCTATATCTTTCTTTGCATACTAGAACACATTATATTTGGTAGATTCGAAGGCAAAAAAGTCCTGTGGGAGTTACGGTAATTGATTTTATATGGTATGGATAGATGTGTACTTGCAGAGCAAATTCCATCGCTGTTATATCCTAATCATTGGTCGTTGCTTAATGGCATTCCAGTGGTAAACAGCCTGATCTACTTGCCATTGAATAATTAATATGCCAAGGCATATTTTAAGCAACCTTTGTTTCTTTTGGGACCCAAGAAGAGCTTAGTTTCTCTCCCCTTCTTTAAGTTTTTTAACAGGAGAAAAAATGATAGATCCAATTATGTACATATATCTGGTCAACTCAAATTGATTTTATATAATGAAACAAGAAATTGGGGGCGCCCGGGTGGCTCAGTCGGTTGGGTGTCTGCCTTCGGCTCAGGTCATGATCCCAGGGTCCTGGGATCGAGCCCCGCATCGGGCTCCCTGCTCAGTGGGGGACCTGCTTCTCCGTCTCCCTCTGCTGCTCCCTCTGCTTGTGCTCTCTCTCTCTCTCTGACAAATAAATAAGTAAAATACTAAAAAAAAAAAAAAAAAAAAAGAAATTGAGTTTCCACTCACAAGTTTATTCACCTATGTTGTTGCCCAAATAGCATTACTTTAAGGACTATGTCATTCTCCCTGCTCTCTCAAATAGAAGTTGAGACTCCTTCCCTGGCTCCATTCTTGCCTCTCCCTTTACTTTAGGGTTATTGCAGGGGATGAAGATGGAAACGCTTCTCTAAAACATGGGCATATTGTTGAGATTGATAGGTTTTACCCAAGGGGGCTGATCAGTCATATGCCACCCTTATCTCAGGGACAGGGGACATTTTCCATTATTGCAAAACACTTGCCTGACAAGTTTTCAGTCCTTGATTCTAAGAAAGACATTTGGGTGGCTGTAGTGTATATGCTTGAATTTGCTCTATTTTTTTGGCATTTCTCCTTTTCCTTCTGTCACCTTTCCTGCCCAGGGACCATTATGTTCTTCCTTTTTGGAAAGGAAACTTTTAAATTTCAACCTATGATCATCCTTGGATTATTAGATCTTTCTCCTCATGTCCTAAATAATTTATTTTATTTATTGATATTCGTATCTTCCCACAGATGCTAATCTTGCTATCCCTTCAGTGAACAAAGTCTGAGTGATTTACCTTTTACCATTCTTTTTTTTTTTTTTTTTAAAAGATTTTATTTATTTATTTGACAGAGAGAGAGCACACAAGTAGGCAGAGAGGCAGGCAGAGGGAGAGGGAGAAACAGACTCTCCACTGAGCAGGGAGCCCGACGTGGGGCTCGATCCCAGGACCCTGAGATCATGACCTGAGCCGAAGGCAGCCGCTTAACCGACTGAGCCACCCAGGCGCCCCACCTTTTACCATTCTTAAAGAATCAGTGATTTCAGCCATTACTTCTTCTTAACTTTATATTTTGTTCTCGGGGACTTCTAAATCATGTGGAACTGCAAAATGGTTTTTGATACACACCTCTAGGTCCCCAAAGAACTTGAACGGAAATTTACAATTCAGGGTCTCAAAAAGAAGGGGGAGATAACAGTCTGAGTTGTTCTCTTATATAATATTAAGATTAGAATTAATTTTAATAAACATGGTAGCGTTCAACGTCCAGTGGAAAAGGATCCATTGGGACACAAGGTGACAGTGTGCCTAGAGGCAGGGGGCTGAAGGGGGTTAGCGCTCTATGCACACCTTTCTTTATGGGGCTAGACTGACACGGCTGACAGGGTCTCCACTATTTTAATAAAGACAAATCAGTACATTTTTGGGGGGTGTGGGAGGGTTGGAGAAGCACCCTTCACAAGGGTGCAATACACTAGTTAAAGATGCTGTTATCTGGTCTTTCCCCATCTAATCACAGCCACTAGACCTTTTTGTAGGGTTCCTGTCTTTCGTTTTTGGTTAACGCTTTCCCAGCCAGATCTGCTAGCGGGGTATTGTCAGCCAGCCAGAGAAAGCTTGTGTCCCAATAAGGATGTCACCAGTGAGGGCTTGGCCATGGGGCTCCTCGGCCAGCCTGTTAACATCATCACTCTCTGAGGTGAGGTGTGGATGGAGAACATATGGTCCAACAGTCGCTGGAGGGCAGGTTTCTTCAACTGAAAGTCAGAGGCCTTTGGAACATCAGTTAGGATTTGGTTGGAAAGCCTGTATAGTTGGTGCTCGCTCGTGTCTGGATTGTTCTTGAGAGGAGCCTTCAAGGTTTCCTGGCTCCACTCCTTCCCTGCTTCGATACCAGCAATAGTGACAAGTAGAGAGCACATCACTGTAATATAGTCTATGATGTCATATCCAAGGAGAAAAGGAAAAAAAAAGATGACCAAGCGCTATTTCTGGCTTAAGGATTTGGGGAATTACCAAATAGTCGAGCTTCTACTAATTCAGGAGATGCAGCTAATAACCTAGCAAAAAATATTTCTGTTGTTAAGCAGAAGGCGAATGATCTGGCAAAAATGCACCGTTTCCCGGCCAGGCAATCGATATCCTTTAAATAAATTTGGGAAGGAAGGGAGGCCAGTCAAGGTGTTGTAAAATTTAAAATATATATATTTAACTTTTCCTTTTGTATTACAGATTATGTTAAAGCTGAATTTATTTCATGTTTCTAGACAAAGCACAGGATAACCAAATGTCTTGGCCTTCCTGGGTAGAACTGTGGGCGTGATAGTCAAGTAACTGTTTAAAGATGCTTACAAGAGGTATTTATTTCAATCAGGACATAAACTTCTGTGAAAGCCTTTTTCTTTTCTTCCTTGCTTCCGCTGCGACAAGTTCTTCTACCCAGATGGGTATCAGAAAGTGGGATTCAGGTTCAGGCCTGCTGAGCGAGGGGAATACTTGGTCTCCTCATTTAAAGCAACTGGATTTTTTGCTCTTCGAATGTAGGAAACCTAATTACACCCTGGTAAATTCTCTTCAGTCTACCAAACACAGAAAAAAACAGTGACAGAATCTGAAAGGCCAGAAAAGAGAAAAGAGTCCCTAAGACCTAATGAATCCAAACTAAACACCTCTCCACAGAAATGTCAAACATTTCTCTTAGCACAAAACAAGGCTTAAAGAATGCCCTGCTTTTGTCTCTGGCCTAATTCCTTAAGCAGAGAGGGGGATTTTCCTCTGGGAGTGTTATTTCACAAAGAACGAAACAGCAAATAAACAAAAGACTCTCAAAGAGAGAGAGAGTATAAATAAAATTCATGACTCTTTAAAGAGTTTACACTGAAAGAATGTGGGGGATTATTTACAATTAAAGCATAGCCTCTGGAATACAGTTATTATATATATAAAACAAAGAATAAGAGTTCATTTCATTTTGTTCACAGGAAAGTGCACCTGGCTACTAAGAGTTTGAAAAAAAAAATCATGAAACTTCACTTTCTCAAGATCTTTCTCTTGTTATTTTTGTTGTACGCATGTGTAAAACTTCTTAACGTGACGAACAGAGCGTTTTCTAATTTATTTGCACCTTCCTTTTTAAAGCTGCAGGTGATATCTATTGATATTTGATTAAAAAATAGGTCGAAAGACAAAGTTCCAAGAAAAAGTTTTGTCGTGGATGTGTTTAGAAGGAATTTTCCACATTTTCACATGTTGAAAACGAGTGTTTGCGGTGGCAAAAATAGTCTTCAGTTGAACAAAGGAAAAGTCGTGAGCCACTAAGGAGAAAAAAGTTGGAATTAAGAGAAAAGTAGGAGAAAGCACAGATTTAGGACTATCTGGTTTCCTGGCAAATCATCTGATAACACAATGGGGTAGTTAATAACAGAAATGGGGGAAGGGGTAAGTTGAATACGAAACAAACGCAAGATTTCGGTATTAATGTAATAGGCAGACAAATAAATGGTTATTAAGATAAGAAGCAGTGGCTAGAGAAACCACTTGATTATAAATTATAGAGCAATTAGTCCTCTTTTCAAGTGTGAGTGTGTGAGTGTGTGAGTGTGCGTGTGTGTGTATTAGGCATTTGCATTCTAGTTTTAGGGTGACTTAAGAAAAAAAAAACGCAGATGATAATGTTAAAAACCACAAAAAGGGATCCTATGGACAAATGGCGTTTAAAGGTAGAATTCTAGTAAAAGTATGGTCTTCTTGAAAGCTTCAGTCATGGGCCTGGGAGATGGGGTGAGGATTTAAGCACTTGCAGAGCTTACTGCAAAGTTTAGATTGAGTCTTATCCTGACGTGCCTGTCTCAGTGAAATATCTGAAACATTTGGCCCCACGAGATTAAAAGAACAGTGCTTATATTTAGCATCTGCTCCCCCCCCCCTCCAGCTCCAACTTTGCTACTAATAAAATTCAGCTCTATGGAAAAGAATTTGAATTCCAGCTGGGCAGTTTTCAAAATAAGATGAAAAGTTAAGCAGGCAATTGGTGTGTATTTAGGGCTCAAAACACCTTGCCCCCTAGAAGACTTGAAGGAGTTAATCCCTTCTCAAGATAATCCACTAAAGAGCATCCTTCATTATGATGTTAAAAGCAAGGATCAGTGCTGGGGAGTCTAACAATAGGACAGGGGGGTTTTCAGTCCCAACCACATTCTTCCTAGGTTAGAAACAGAAACTGCTGTGATTCCAGCAGAAAAATAGAGCAAGACTTTTCTCTTATGTTAAATATTCAGATGGTAGGAAGGGGAGGGGCTGGGGGGGCGGGGAACTTACCACATGAACCAAATTCCTCATTGGATAGTTTTCCTTGGAGAATCAATATTTCGGATTATTTTTAAAATCGTCCTCTCATGAGAGGAAAACAACAGTTTTTAACTCAACAGTTAGACGGTTTGGGAGCACTTTTGATTTCATGCAAAAGCGCATTTTTGATGAAATCGTACTCAATTACTCCCTGCCTCTCCACTCACTGCATCTCCCCACCTTGATGTGTTCAATGAACACAAAACTCACTCTAAACTTTTACCAAAGATGCAAGCTGAAGTTATTTGGTCAAAATTTGATCCTGTGAGGCATGATGTTTTCAACTTATGGCCAGATTTTGTTTCTCAAAGAGTCTTAATCATTTTCCATAAGTGAGAAGACAAAGTATTTAGTGTTTATAAGCAAATGAATCTTAAAAACCCGGTTTAAAAATCTCATTTTCACTATAGTATGTTTCATCGTGTTGGTAATACTATTTACCGTTTGTTGTTGCTTTCAAAATATTGTGTAAAAAGGTAGTTTTAAAACTAAAAACAAAAAACAAAACAAAACAAGATTCTTATAAAAATCTTCAATGTAAGCCTGTATCTTAGGGAAATGAGGATGGCAAAAGTTGGCTACCCCAGACTATGGGAAATATTTTCTTTTTTTCCCCCTTCCCCCTTTTGTAAAGTGTAAATACATTATTTTGTAAAGCATATTTATTTTAAGGAATTCATCCTTACCAAAATTGAAAAAAAAGACAGGGAAAGATTTTTTTTTAAGTGTGTTTGACACAGAATCAACCACAACTCATGAATGTGTGTTTGTGTGCTTTGCCTTCCATGATCCCTTTTGTGTTCCTATGGTGTTCCAGGAATCTTGGCTCAGAAGACCCTGAGCTCTGGTTGCAGCCCTCAAGGGGTCGAAGGTGGACAAGCTAGGCTCTGGGGGTGTGTGAATGAGCATGTGTTGGAGTGGTCGTAATCATCAGAGCTAGAAGAAAAAGAAGGTAGAGTTGATGTGATTTGGATTTGGATGAGTTCAAAGAGCCATCTGGAAACACTGGGAAGACAAAGAATTTGAAAGGGAGAAAATATGAATGCTAAATAAATAAAAGCCCTTGAAACGTGGTCAAAGACCTACTATTATAGGTTGAAATATTAGGAGCTAGTATTTCAAACAGGATTTGATTAATATTTTATTTCCATGAGAAGCATCATGAAAAAGGAAGGACTTTTGAGGTCAGGATTGTGGCACTTATCAATAGTATGACTCGCTTCTCTTCTCTTATTTATATTCAATGAGAATCCCTAAGCCTGAACTATAGGTTAGCATGAAGATTCCCAGAGAGCGCATCAAACCCTATTTTATCATGATACACTGGTGGTAAAAACAAAAACAAAAGCAAAAACAAGAGACCTGAAGTTTGGCAGACTCCGTAGGTGCTCACTATGCGACTTTGGGCAGGGCCCCTGGTGTTCCTAAGTCAAAGTTTGTCCATCTGTGAAGTGAGAATGGTACTAATTCAAAGGGTCGCTAGGAAGATACAATAATATGATCCATAAGTGGCTCAGTGCCTGGCTTAAACGTATATATTGCAGAATGTCAAACATATAGAAAATGCATTAGAAAACTTAGACTCTCTTCCTTTGAAAATATATGCTTCCATATTTTAAAGTAATATGCATAAGGTTAATTCAAGAAATGCAAGTGTTAATAAAACTTTGATCTTTAGCCAAAGTATTTTCCTTAGCCCATATGCCTGCAGCTGAATTATATTAAAAAGATGTAAAAAGTAAAAAAAAAATGTAGAAAGTAAATTAATTAATGTGAACTCATCTCTTCATCATACATTGATTGAGACGCCATTCATTGTGAAAACGAAGCAGGATTTATATAGTTTACTTTTTACCTATTGTTACCTCATTCAATCCTCTTGAAGTTTATGTAGAATATTAGTCTCAGTTTTTATTTTAACAGATGAAGAAACAGATTAAAATGTGTCCAAGGGCACTGAGCTGATGAGTAAGTCGCAAAGCCAGAATTGAAATCTCAAGGCTCCCTGTCTCCATATCTTCTCCATGGAACATGGAGACAGTATTTCAGTCTTCTTCCACTTGGTTCTCCCAAAGCCTGACATCCAGGAGGTCCTAGGAGATGCTGGTGGGCTTGGACCCTCTGCTCTCATTAGCTGCTTTGTAAATGGAGCCTCCTTGTTTCCACCGCTGTCCTATGACTGATCTTACCCATACTGTCCACATGGAAACTACACCTACTACTTCACTGTCTTGACGAAGGCTACTCTCCTGATGGAACCAAGGGATTCTGCTAAGGATCTAAACATAGTGCTTGTGCACAGGACATAGGACAGAATGTTCTATAAGGGAATGACCTAGACTTTTGCCTTGAGGAGCAAGGGGGGTTGGATTGGAAGAAAGCCCTGACATTACTTAGGCAAACTATGTTCCTGGCAAGCAGGCCAAAGACTGAATGTGAGTATTTTTCACCTTCCTAGAGTACCACGCTTCGGATAAGTGTTCAATACTACTAATTGAATTGAACTCGTTTGACAAAATAAAATAAAATAAAAAGTATGGGTAAGGAAATGTTCTTAGCTTAAGAAGGGATCTTGAATTCACAGCTTAATCAATAATGATTTGCAGATTCATTATTTCCCAACTTTAAGTCGGTGCTGCTGGCTGCTTAGTTATTTTTAAACCTTTACTAGATACATAAATACTTTCCTCTTTAATGAGAATGAAGCTGGGCAGTCTGTGCCTTATCATTAAATTCCATTTTATTCAAAACGTTTTAGTTTAGACTTAAAAAAGTCATTAATTTATTACCCTTTTTTCTTATCGTCTTAAAAAAAGAGGGGGAAAGTATAATGGAAAGAAGCTCTTATTGGCTAGAAGACAGAACACATTTCCGTCAGTTGAGCCAATAATTCAAGCTGCTGATTATGGCAGTTAAGGGCCAGTCTGGGGAAAGGTGGACAGCCCTGGGCTACCCAAGGATGGACTTTCAGCTGTGGGAACCCAAAATCATTGGTGAAATGGGGAAAATATTGTGCAGATATTAGCAAACTGGGACATTGATAACCATAGTCTTTTGTCATCAGTCCCTCTTCCTTGTGATTGCATCTTTCTGTACATGCATTTGACTTTATTTTATTTAAAAAAATATTTGTTATCATTGATGTGTAGTTGACATATAACGTTACATTAGTTTCAGGTGCATGACATGGTGATTCGACAACTCTATACATTAAGCAATGCTCATTTTATTTTATTTATTTATTTATTTATTTTTAAAGATTTTATTTACTTATATGACAGAGAGTGAGAGAGAGAGAGAGAGAGGGAACACAAGCAGGGGGAGTGGGAGAGGGAGAAGCAGACTTCCCGCTGAGCAGGGACCCCAATGAGGGGTTGTGATTACAAGACCCTAGGATCATGACCTGAGCCGAAGGCAGACACTTAACCAACTGAGCCACCCAGGCATCCCAAGCAATGCTCGTTTTAAATGCAACCTTGAACGAGATTAATAGAGATATTTTTCAAATAAGTACCATTTATTACCAATAATAGTACATTTCTATCCCATAATTACTATTGTGAGGCAAACGTCAAGTTGACATGCAGTAAAAGCCATATTTTAATAGATTTTTTTATTTTCAAAAAAATAAATAAGGTGGTTAGTTTAAGTATGTACACACTGGCTGTCTACCAATTAAGACGTTTTAAATTCAATTCAATTTTAAATTATGAAAGCCACAAGGGGCAGCACAAAGATTCTTTTCAACATCTAACAAATTTAAATGTTTTTTGATAATTACAGAAATATCCAAATCAGATCACTTTTTAAAACTAAAAAAGTAAATAATTAAAAACTGAGGGTCATTAAAGATGATCTTTTTTTTTCCTATAACTTTGCAGAGCTGAATTAAATATCTCCTATCATGGCCAGAAATACCTTTTCTATGTAAATACACCTTACAACAACATTCTCAGATTATTTTAACACCTTCAATCTTAGACCCACAGTCTGAGGCAGACTATAAGATGGACCCCAGCGATCCTTGCCTGCTGGTATTCATACTCTTGCATAATCTCCTCCTCTTGAGTGTGGGCCTGTGTCTTACTTCTAACCAAAAAGGATAGAGCAAAGGTGATGGAATATCATTTCTGTGATTATATTATGTAAGATGATAACTTCTGTCTTCCAAGCCAACTCTTTCTTGCTGGCTTTGATGAAGCGAAGGGCGATGTTGGCTAGATCTTTTTGGCAAAAAGCTGAGAACAGCCTTTGGCCAACAGCCAGGTAGGAACTAAATCTTTCATCCCAACAACCCAAGAGAAATTGAATGACAGTAACTGACAACCACATAAGTGATCTTTGAAGTCACTCCTTCCCAATCACCCTTCAGATGAGATGACCTTTCAGATAATATGAGATCAAGATGCCAACATCTCAACTGCAACCTTGTAAGAGACCCTGAAGCAGAGGATTTAGCTAAGCTGTGTCCAGATTCCTAATTCACCAAAAAGAGATAGTAAATACGTATTGTTTAAACTACTAAATTTGGGTGCCTGGGTGGCTCAGTCGTTAAGCGTCCACCTTCGGCTCAGGTCATGATCCCTGTGTCCTGGGATCGAGCCCCGCATCGGGCTCCCTGCTCCGCGGGAAGCCTCCTTCTCCCTCTCCCACTCCCCCTGCTTGTGTTCCCTCTCTCGCTGTGTCTCTCTCTGTCAAATAAATAAATAAAATCTTTAAAAAAATAAAAATAAACTACTAAATTTGTGGCCATTGGTTTTGCAGCAACAGGTAACTAATGAAGGCAGACACACACACACTCACAAATGGACACGATTTGGTTTTTTTAAATAATTGTGTAAGTTTAAGGTGTACAGTGTATTAATTTAATATATATTGCAAAAATGATTACCACCATAGTGTGAACTAACTAACACCTGCACGGCATTACATAATTAATATTTCTTTTTTGTGGTGAGAACACTTAAGATCTACCATCTTAGCAACTTTCAACTATATAATACAGTATTATTAACAATAATCACTATACTGTACAGTAGATCCCCAGAACTTACTCATCTTATAGCTGGAAGTTTGTACTCTTTGGCTAGCATCCCCATTTTCCTCCGTCCGCAAGCTTCTGGCAACCATCATTCTAGGATGATTCTATGCATTTGGCTTTTTTCAGATGCCACATATAAGTGATATCATACAGTATTTGTCTTTCTCTGTCTGACTTGAATTCACTTAGCATAATCCCCTCAAGAATCACTCATGTTGTTGCAAATGCAGGATTTCTTTCTTTCTTATGGCTGAACAGTATTCAATTGTATGTATATATCATCTTTTTTATCCATTCATCCAGTGATGGACACTTAGGTTGTTCCCATGTCTTGGCTACTTTGAATAATGCTGCTGTGAACATGGGAGTGCATCTCTTCAAGGTCCTGTGTTCATTTACTTTGAATATATACCCAAAAGTGGGATTGCTGGATCATATAGTAGTTCTACTTTTAATTTTTTGAGGAACCTCCATACTGTTTTCCATAGTGGCTGAACCAAATTACATTCTCACCAACAGTGAACAAGGGTTCCCTTGTCTACAAGTCCACTCCAACACTTGTGATCTCTTGTCTTTTTGATGATGGCCATTGTAACAGATGTGAGGTGATATCTCATTGTGGTTTTGGTTCGCATTTTCTTGATGATTAGTGATGTTGAGCACCTTTTCATGTACCTGTTATCCATCTATATGCCTTCTTCGGAAAAAAAAAAAATGTCTATCTAGTTCCTCTGCCCACTCTTAAATCAGATTGTTTGGGTTTTTTGTTGTTATTGAGTTATACGAGTTATTGATATAGAACACTTTTGATATGTAACACTTGATATATAACACTTTTTGAATATTAACCCATAATCAGATACATGATTTGCAAATATTTTCTCCCATTCCATAGGCTATCTTTTCACTGCATTGATGGTTTCCTTTGATATGCAGAAGCGTTTTAATTTGATGTAGTCTCACCAGTTTATTTTTGCTTTTATGGTCTTTGCTTTTTGGGTTAGGTTTTTCTTTTTTTTTTTTTTAAAGATTTTTATTTATTTTAGAGAGAGAGCACATGGGAGGAGGGGCAGAGAGGGAGAGAGAGAGAATCTCAAGCAGACTCCCCGCTAAGCACGGAGTCTGACTTGGGGCTCGATCTCCCCAACCTGAGAGTGAGACCAGAGTCAAAGCCAAGAGTAGGCCGCTTGACCGACTGCGCCACCCAGACACCCCGGTTTTTCTTTTTTAAGCAGAAAAATTTCTGGAAGAATGTTTATGATAAAGCTATTTTTTTTTTCCTTTGGATGGATAAAATCAGATAAACAATAATAAACTATCTGGGTTTTCTTTATTTTCTGCAATGGATATGTCCTGAAATGAATGTTTCAAGGCTTTTATTACGTTCATAGCTTGAGGTGAAATGAGACTGTTACCTATAGGACTTAAAATATATTCCAGTCCAACTTCCAGGACTATCCTCATTGTCTCAAGTATGGTTGTGTGAAACACTTCTCAGTATGGTGCCTTTTGTTTTTTTTATAATGAATAAATTCAGTTTCATTTTTTCCCCACCTCTCTTCATTTCATTTGAGAAGAGGAAAATACAGGAATATCAAACCATACTCCCTTACTAGCTCTTATGGAACTTAGGAATCCACTTTAACTTTAATAAAGCTTAAATTTACTGATAACATCAAATGATTTTGATGGCTAATGAGCATTACCTCCAATGTTATTCCTCCTTTATCATATAGCTATTCCAATTCTTCTATCATCTAAAACACGTGTCTAACTGCTAGTATTTTTCTGGAAGTAAATTTTTAACTGTTAAATAATGGAAAGCCCAAATATGTATGATCCTTTTATGTAAATTAAAGTTACTCTAATGATTCATTAAGACTTATTTTCAGTAATGTTCATGCCATCTTGATCATAATGTTCATCTAGAAGGTGACTAATACTAGTTCAGCAAGTTGGCTACTGCACCGAGGAATACATGTAACTTTAGAAACAGTGTAAATACATGCTATTCAACAAGTCACACAAATGTCCCCCTTTGAAAAGTACCAACTGGTAATCATTGCTTTTGGCTTTTAAGGCTCATTGATTTAAAAAGTCTGGGAAATGTGGGAAATGTGTCCATACACATGAAAAAAACTTCATGACTTTTTCTTTAATTTTCATTTTGCTTTGTTTTCTAGAAGAGTTCCATGTGACCTGTGCCAACATAAGGTATATCCAGAGTCCTTGGCTTTCTAGTTGGCAGAAACAAACCTACATGCTGCCAACATGTACATTCACTTCTTTATGAAGTTGAAAGACTCACAGGAAATGGACATGATTAGAAATTGCATCATAAAGTAACTATCAAAACACGGTTCACCTTATTAATATTCCAGGTATCTCTCTATCTAACAGAAATGGCCTGAGTTTCTTTACTTGATTACACCACCTCCCTCTCTGAGAATGGGCCACACTTGCCCCCAGCCTCTCCTGTTTATTCCTTAGGATCATGGGAGGGGTCTTTCGTGAGTGGGCTCAGACACTCCAGCAGAGGAATACTGATGTGTTTCTCAGAAGAACCATTTGCATGAGACCACTGGTCACCAGTGCAGCCTTCCACAGGGCCATCTCACCAACAATTTCATGACACATTCCTGGCCGTGCACAGAATATTTTACCAAAGACAAGCATCCAGAACACGATGCCTGCACAATAAAGGCTTTCCCCCAACAGCTTCAGAAATGAGTGACAAGAGTTTTATTAGTCAAGGAGATGTCTATTGAAGCAATGCAACAGTGATTTTATTGCTGCCTAAGTGGGAAGCTTTATTGTGTATGTATTTGTTTGCTTTTAATCATTCTGTGGTACTCAGATGGGTGGTATAGAAATGTAAAGATAATGTTTTTGAAAGGCTCATGCTGTTGTTTAAAAACATAAAGGAATAAAACTTAATTAACAAAAATAAGTTTCATTGTTGTGTAGCCTGTCTTGGAAAGCGTGAGGATAATACAAGAGATTTTCTTATTAATTATTAATACCAACCATTAGTTATTATATCCTTTAATCTGGAAGGGAAAATAAGAAACCTGACATTCATCACAAACAATTGCTTTTGTTCCCTGGAATTTTTATGGAGAAGGTGCATCATGGATTTCGAAGGCTGTCTTGTCTTAAACAAATATGCCCTCTTACTGCATTTTTGGACATCAAAGTACCCTCTCGTCTTCAGAATCCCATGGCACAGCCCAGGGAGTTTTGTCCTTTCAAGCACACAGAGTGACCAATGGCTTCCCCTGTCCCAAATCCCCAGTACTTGTTAATCAACAACTTTTGAGGCATCTCATTTTATTCCAATTATCTCTCGAAGTCTTAACAGTGTCTCTTTGGCACCCAATGTACGTATCATTTTAAGTTTCAGTTCTCAAGTCTGATAAAACTAATAAAGCCACATTGCCAGAGGTGGCACATTAAGCTGGTAAAATGGTTTTCATCTTAATTGGATATGAGCACTGTTATCGCTAATAACCCCAGGATACCTCTAATTGGACTCTCTCTCTCTTTTTTTTTTATTTTTGAAACACCGATCGCATTGACCAGCCTAATTCCTTCATCCCCCCCCCCCCCCCCCCACTCTTCAAACCCAAATTTTGAAATGCAGTATAGAAATATTCTCATTTCAGGAGGTTATTTTCAGTATTATTTCTTTGTATTTGGTCAAAAAAGGTAAACGTTTTTGTAAAAAAAAAAAAAATAGTTCCTTTTTAAGTTTTCAGAAAAAAAGAAATGGTAGTAAGACTCTGCTATTGGCATCACAATAATGTCTTTAATGTCGTTCGGCTAGCTGCCAGCTTCACCTAAGGACACTAAATTCTCAATTTTGAGTCTGTTTTAAAAGATAATGGTTTCCTCTGTTGAATTATTTAGTGTAATTTTAGCACAAGTTATATATCAGGAAAAAACCACAATTTTAGAAGTTATCACATGCATAAATATTAGATTTTTGTTTCATCTTGATTTTACCAATATTGGTGAATATAAATGAAAATTATAGCAGTCTGGATGTCACCATTTTGGTTAAGAGAAAAGAGATGTGACGATTTCTTCTACAGATAGCTGTAGTTTGGTTGCTCTTAAGCACGCGATGATATACACACAAAGAGAGTAACACTCAATTCCACTATTCCACAATATCAACTTGAAACTAAATTTCAACATGCAAAATCAACCCCAATTTTTCTTTGTACGATTCTTTTTAGATTCGGTTGGCACATCCTTGGCACCAACAGAAAAAGAAAATAAGTAAAAGTTTTAAGAGGGGTTACAGAAATGAACAACAACAAAGAATTTTGGATTTCACAAACCAGCAATTTTTTCTTCAATAAGTATAAAAACTGAACACTGCATATGTTTTAATTGTTGAAAAATGTCATGTGAGCCATTCGCTAGCAGAAATAATTCATTTTTAATGGACATAATAATTTTTCTTGAGCAATATATATTTTATCAGCTGAGTGCGGGCCTTTATAATTATTATTACTATTCCCATATAATTAAAAGCCTTTATGTAGATATCATTAAATAATTATAGATGTGCAAAAGAAATGCTCACCATTTTTCCAATCCATAAAACGACGATCGGAAAAAGTATTCATTAATTTATATTTACATTTCTAGCAATTAAATTAGCAATACCTGGAGCACAGAGGAAGGTGGGTAAAAAGCTTTCATAGTATCTTTTCTAATATCAAAGCTACAGTGACATTACATTTGTCTTTTATGTTGACTTAGAAAATTATGTATCATTGTGACTCTGAAAGATATTCCTACTGACAGTCATGTGTGGGTGTAATATATGTGTATGTCTTATATGTGGGAGAGATGTGTATATTATATACACATATATGTATGTGCATATATGTACATATATATGACATATAAGGTGTATACAGAAGGAAGGATATACACGTTGTATAAAATAAACATATACACACACACATGCATATGATGGTGATGATAATGATGATGATTTTATAGCTGGCAAACATTTTAGTTCCTCTGGGACTCATTCTTGGTTTCCTTCATTTTGGGAGACCAAAATTACATAATTTCCTCATGAGATTTTGGAAACAGTGAAGCATATCCAAATTCAACTTAAGAAAGGGCACTCCTCCACTTTTCTTGAAGGAAGATGCTGGAGAATAAACTCTCCCGCTCTATTTCTCCCTCTCACAGTGTGGTCGGAGAGGGATTTGCTTACTCTCCATCCATCAGTCAACCATAACTTCTGGAATGCTGGAGGTCACTCTGTAAGACCTCTGCTGGTCTCTGTGGAAACCAGGCTGATGGTGGATGTGCGACACATGGGCTCTCTCTCTCTTTTTATATATAAGTATGTATACATATATAGAGAGAGTGAGAGCAGGGCAGAAGGGGCAGAGTGAAAGAGGGAATCTTTTTTTTTTTGTTATTATTATGTTATGTTAGTCACCATATAATACATGATTAGTTTTTGATGTGGTGATTCACGATCCATTGTTTTTGTATAACACCCAGTGCTCCATGCAGTACGTGCCCTCCTTAATACCCATCACCGGGCTAACCCATCCCCCCAACCCCCTCCCCTCTAAAACCCTGTTTGTTTCTCAGAGTCCATAGTCTCTCATGGTTCGTCTCTCCCTCTGATGTCCCCCCCTTCATTTTTCCCTTCCTTCTCCTAATGTCCTCCATGTTATTCCTTATGGTCCACAAATAAATGAAACCATATGATAATTGATTTTCTCTGCTTGACTTATTTCACTTAGCATAATCTTCTCCAGTCCCATCCATGTTGATGTAAAAGTTGGGTATTCATCCTTTCTGATGGCTGAGTAATATTCCATTGTATATATGGACCACATCTTCTTTATCCATTCATCTGTTGAAGGGCATCTCGGCTCTTTCCACAGTTTGGCTATTGCAGACGTTGCTGCTATGAACATTGGGGTGCATATGGCCCTTCTTTTCACTACATCTGTGTCTTTGGGGTAAATACCCAGGAGTGCAATTGCTGGGTCATAGGGTAGCACTATTTTTAGTTTTTTGAGGCACCTCCACACTGTTTTCCAAAGTGGCTGTACCAATGTACATTCCCACCAAGAGTGTAAGAGGGTTGCCCTTTCTCCACAACCTTTCCCAACATTTGTTGTTTCTTTCCCTGTCCATTTTTGCCATTCTAACTGGTGTAAGGTGGTATCTCAATGTGGTTTTGATTTGAATTTCCCTGATGGCTAATGATGATGAACATTTGGAAAGACGGAATCTTAAGCAGGCTCCATGCCCAGTGCAGAGCCCAATGCGGGGCTCGATCTCACGACCCTCAGATCATAACCGGAGCTGAAATCAAGAGTTGGACACTTCACATGGGCTCTCTTTTTAATGAATGCATCATCTGGTTGCAGAAACATTATCCATACATTTGAAGAATATGATTGAAATGTATGGTGGAATATAGAGTTTTATGCATCATCAAAACTAGTCATATCTACCCCTTTGACAAAAAACTCTTATCAGGAAGGTAAAAGAAAGAGCTGCAGCTGTATGTAGCCTTGCTTTGGGTATATGTTCTCATATGTGTTTTACATGCGTTACTCTAGTGAAATAATATGTGCATTAAACATAGACAAAAATTGTAATAAAAAAGAACGGGACAAAATCAATATTCGTAAGAGTTCTAATATTCTGTCGCTGTTCACCCTGTGGGGCCATTTCCTCAGTCTCAAGACAACTGATACAGATGATACATGATTTTTTGGTGCTTGTTGTGGGTTAGGTCATTATATTCCACTTCACTGGTGTGGTAGGTAAGGGTAGTCCATCCTGATGGAAGAGAGAGGGTCACAAAAAGCATTTCCAAATATCAAGGGTAAATTCCATCTTCTACCATAACTGCAGGTTCTACCATTCCTTAAGCTAAAATGATTTTAATTTTCATAGGGCTTTTTCATCACCTGTACACCAGACGGTTTCCTCCCAAGAGACCCTAATCTCTCCCACCTTTCCCCTTACCAACATTCCAGTCCCTTGTCTTCTCTTTCTGCTCTTTCTTCCATTTGAAGAGTTTCCTTTCCAAACTCATCAAAGGTGTTAGATTCAGCCTCTTTCCTAAAATGCCAGTGTATGGTCTGAAAAAAGTCAAGTACCTTGCCCAAGTTCAAGCAGACTGTGAAGAGCAGGGTAAGAACTTGTGTTGCCTCTACCACTGGTATTGTCTTAAGCTTAGAATCAATGTGATAATGATACGTGGAGTAGTCACTCAACAGGCCACCTGTTCTGGGACAGACATTGTGCTAGACTGTGGGGACATACTGGTTAATAAGATGGGCTAGTATCCTATAGAATAAGAAGCTCATATTCTAAAGGGGAAGGATGTGAAATAAACAAGCATGCAAAACAAAAAACAAAAAACAAAAAACAAGGCAATCTCAGACAGTGGTTAAGAGTTTGGCAATTCAAAAGAAAAAAACCTTGAGTGGTAAGATAGATATTTGCGGGGAGGTGGGGTGTATTATTTAGGTGACCAGGAAATTGTCTCTGAAGATGTGGTATTTGAGCTGAAACCTGGATTATATAAAAGAGCTGGTGTGAAAGCATGGGGAAATTCTAAGCAGGTTGTAGGACCGTAAGGCGTAAGTAAACTTGTTGTGTCTAAAGAACATAGAAACAATTATGGTAGCTGGATCATAGTGAAAAAGGGGGACAATAGCATGAGATGAGGTAGGCACCGTGTAGGACCAGGTAAACCAGGATAAAGTTTGGATTTCATGGTAAATGCATTAAGAAGTTGAAGGATATTTTTAAACTGGGGAGTGACATGGTCTTATTTACATTGCTTAAAGATCATTCTCCATGTGGAGAATGGATTCTAGAATAATGGAAGTAGCAGCAGGGACACCAGTTAGGAGGCAAGCAATGGGAGTGCTATGGACCAGGATTATAGCAATGGAGTCAGAAGAAGTTGTGATGGAAACAGAAAGATTCTTTGGTGGATTTAATGTTGGCAGTTTGGGAAAGAAGAAAATCGGAAACACGTGAGTCTGGGGCTAGAGTCATATACTAAGCATACCGAGTGTGCTGTCATGTACTTAGAAACGCGAGAACGGAAATCTGAGGGGAGGGGAAACCATAAGATCTGATTTGGCCACATTAAGTTTAAGGTATATATTTAAGATCTAAGTAAAGGTGTCCAGTAGGCTGTTGGAGTCATGAGTCTGGAGCTCAGTAGAAAGGCAAAATCTAGAGAGAACTTTGCGAGTCAGGAACAAATAGATGGTGTTTAAAGCCAAGAAATGGAATGAGAGGGGCCCCTGGGTGGCTTAGTCATTAAGCGTCTGCCTTCGGCTCAGGTCATGATCCCAGGATCCTGAGATCTAGCCCCGCATTGGGCTCCCTGCTCAGCGGGGAGCCTGCTTCTCCTTTTCCTTCTTCCACTCCCCCTACTTGTGCTCTCTGTCTGTCAAATAAATAAATAAAATCTTAAAAAAGAGAGAGAGAGAAATGGAATGAGACCATCAAGCATGAATGAAAATATACACTCAGAGAAGAGATGAAAGTCAGGGTTATTCCAGCAGTTATAGATGAAAAGGGAAGAGGATGTAGAGTAGGGGGCTGAGAAGGAGTGGCCAGTATGGTATACCTTTGTGCTCTTAAAAAGAAGGCGCCCAGTGGCCCCCAAATTGTATTTGCTCAATCACTCAAACATCTACCTGAGCATATACCCTGGAATAGCACTAAAGTAGATTTGGGATATAAAAATTATTCAGACTCAACCACCTATTGGGAAAGAAAGATGGAAACATAAATGTTTGCAGTACGGTTTAGTAGCTTGCTTTCTTTCCTTTTCTTCTTTAGACCTGTAATACTGCAACTTGGATATCTTAGCAAAGACAACTCCAAAGACAACAACTACAAACAGGGACATTGACTGCCTGTCCTACTCTTCCTCTTTCTCAGACTCTACCAAGATGAGATCGCAATCACCTAAAGACGTGCGGGGTGAGTAACTTGAACATTTTTGAGAGACCATGAAGACACCTAATGTTCTTAGGGGTAGGAGGAAGGAAGTTGCTGCATTCGGCTGGGTGGTGGGCAAGGCCATGGTGAGAGGGGACGGGGCCCTGAGAAGAGGGGTCCAAGTTGAGTCCAGCTTAAGTTTTCTTCCCAGTTTCCTAAGAGAGCTTATAACCCCTCCCTACCTCCTCACCATTGTGTCCCCTTATGTTCTGCTTTCCTCTATGGGACATTAATTGAACTAAACAACATACCCCAACCATATATTGTGTTTATTATGCAGGTAACGCAGATTCTCCAGTGGTTTCTACACGACTCTGTATGTAAAACAGGGGTGAAAACTCAAAACGCCTCATCTGACCAGGCAAATAAATAAATGATCATGGCTACCATGTATTGCACACCTACTATGCGCCGGGAACATTTTGATGTTATTTACACATATTATTTCATTTAGTCTTTCCAAAAGCAATGAGTGAAACAGCCTTGGAGAGGCAAACCTGAGGATGTTTGTACCTCTGAAGGAGAAGCCATGCCTCTATCTACCGTTGCCCTGCGAAAAAGGGGGTCCTGACATGGCACATTATCTATAACTCTAAAGATGGAATCTCTAGATTTAAAAAATATTGGATATATATGTATATATACACACATCATGCATATGTGTATATATACATATATTAGATATGCATATTATTTTTATATATGCATGTTACTTTATATATGCATATTTCACATGTACGCTGTAGTTTGTATGTACATTTTATTTTATATGCATACTTCATTTTACATATCATATCATATCATACTCTGTGAGAGCCAAAGCAGGCACATTTGTGGGCTGCTTCTGAACTCAGTAGGCAACCTCTGGGGCATAAGGTGTACAGTCTGTTCCGGGTTGGTAAGAAGAGCCTTAGAGTTGGGGGAGCTGTTATATGGCAGGGCATCTGGCTCTTCATTTCTTTGTTCCATGAGGGCCTGGATTGGCCTAGAAGCTAGCTGCCTGCTAAATAATGCTCTGCTGGGCTTCACCTGTGTATCTCTCGGGTTTATTGCAATATTAGGGGCTCAGTGAATGCTGTTAAAACTGAACCTCAGCCTGGGCCTGCTCACCGGGAAATGGGGACCACACACTGCTCTTCCTTACTTCCGATCCTCATGGGAACACCTGACCCAGCTCAAGAACTAATTATTTATGTAATATCCACAAGACTCACTATCTATGTATATATTCACACTAGGTATAAATGCTTGCTAAGAATAGAAATGGGTATCCTTAAAGGGGACATTTTCAAGTTGACAGGGATCGGTGCCCTTTAGTAGCTTTTATTTTTTTTTTTTAGTAGCTTTTAAAAGGTGTTCTTCTTTGGGGCACCTGGGTGGCTCAGTCAGTTAAATGTCTGCCTTCAGCTCAGGTCATGATCTCAGAGTCTGGGATGGAGCCCCACAGGGAGCCCCAGGTTGGGTTCCCTGCTCAAAAGGAGTCTGTTCTGCCCCTCCCCCTGCTTGTGCTCTCTCTCTCTCTCTCTCTCTCTTCAAATAAATAAATAAAATCTTTTTTTTAAAAAAAGTGTTCTTCCAAGCCCCAGAAAGCTGAAAGAGGGAGGGTGAGGACACATCCTTCTCCTTCGCCCAGCACCCCTCCATAAATCACCCTGGCTGTTTATTTTTGCTATTCACTGAGGCTCTGAATCATATTTCCTTTGAAAAGGGGGGTTCTTTGGCACTGAGGAAAGTTATCTGAAAAATTAAATTTAAGCATCAATTATTTTTAATCTCCACTTCCTGTGAAAGTCGTGGGTTTTTTCCTGCTCATGAATAAATCCTCGAAAAATAGAAAGATGCGAAGAGTTAGAGTAGCCACATTTCCCCCC